>NC_089591.1:38689485-38989485 GCF_019320115.1 Miscanthus floridulus
TGATGACTGTCCTGTTGATAAAACAAAAATGTCTGAATTGTTCATAATGACACGGAAGCCCTGAAAACTAAATCAGCCGTAACAACGTTCGCAGTATATACAAGCATAGCGCCGCAACGCAAACTCTGCCTCTTTTTTTTTTTTTTTTTTTTTTTTTTTTTTTTTTTTTTTTTTTAATAACAAACTCTGCTCTTGAGACTTGACCATTTTTTATCCAGTCGGCTGCGTCACAGAGATCAAAGACCAAATTTCCGACATGTAAGTACTAGTACCCCGGAGCCGGAGTATGAATACAGCATACTGATTTCAAATATATTCTAATGTTCAATATCCATGTATCGCGCGAACCGAGTGTAACTCAACTACTTTTTTTTTCCCCAAAATTTAGCAACGCTATTTTTTTTCAATGGAAGGTGATTGCGCCTATCAACGATAAATTGCCTATGGTGACTATGTTACTTTGAGATCTGCCAGGCTAGTCTCTAGGAGATGTTTATAGGGATAGGATAAGTGTACTTACATAAATGTGAGCCTAAAATTTTTGCAAAACCCATCATCAACTAACAAAATTGGCAGCCGCTAGAACATTCTAAACTAGACAAAGTTAGGGTGCTAAGCACCTTCCATTTCAGATAACCAGTTCATCAACTCGATTATCGTCCCACAAGGGTTAAAATCTTAAATGACACTTATGCCATCATGAATGTAGATTTTGATTTTCAAATTTTGATCTTATCAATTGCTACATCTTTTTTATCCTCAAGTTAATGAAATTTGTGCTTACTGTATCTTAAACTCTCATTGTGTATTTATTAAAATTAAGGATTTTACTCTTAAGTACTCTATCCATTCTGAAATATAAGGCATTAAAGTATTCAATTTTCCCCATATTTTTCATAATCATAGAGGTGAATAATTAATAAAAAAGGACATGTCTTATCGCTATTATTGTGATAGATTAAAGTATATTGAATTGATGGCTAAATCTTTCCAAATTTGTGAGGAGGATTGATAGTTTCCAATTGATAGATTACAGTATATTCAATTTCATGATATATATTTAGTTGAAACCTAGTTATTTAAGCTCTTGTCGTATCCTATCATTTCCTCTGACATTATGGATCTATAGCTTTCAACTTTTGACCTTATTAGTTGTTGCAAATTTTATCTACGTGTTAAATTGAAACTCCAGTGCTTGTTGTATCTTTTATTCAATTTTTATTTCTTTATTAAGAGCTACAACTATACAAGAATAATCTTCATCCAATGTCATATGAAAATGGTACGGTTTTTCTAAGATTTTAGTCTTGACACAATAGGTGCCGTGGCAAAATATAGTTTCTGCCCATACATGAGTGGCCTGGCGAGTTTCCTAGGTGGAGTATACTCCAATAGACCCCTCCAACGCGCTTCGATGTGAAACATGTCATCGGGTCGATGCATATGGTGTGTGGCATAGTTTTGTACAAAAAAGATTAGAAAGAAACATAAAGCTTAGGTGGGGTTATTTTGAAATATGACTTGAAAAAGATAAAAAAAAATAAAAGAAAACCAGAAGGAAAGGAACCCTTGAATGTCCTGCTACCTGATTTTGTTTTATATTTATTTATCAAGAGCTTGATACTGATGAAGTGTATCCTTTTGTGGGACAGGGACACTGGAAATATAGAAATGGTAAACCAGGCAATTAGTTATCTGGAGCCAATGGGCAAGAAGGGCCATGCCCGATGGTGCACCAGCTGCTAAATGTTTGAATTGTTAATAACTCGGAAGCCTTAAAATCTACGTGCTGTTTGGTTCATTTCTCTGTAACGTAAATGGAAACAAAATCAATTCAAAAGGTATGCGTGGCGGTAACATCGGTAGCTTTAATTTGTTTACACTTGCGTTACAGTGGTGCAACCAAACCGCGTGCTAAATCAGCCGTGATAACATTTACAGTACGTAGTACTCCTTTCGTTAAATTATAAGAATTTTTTGACTTTTTTGGATATATAGTTTTCGCTATAGACTTATACATGTTCTGTGATCGAGAACCCAGGGAATACTAAATAGCTCCCCAACGCAAACTCTGTTCTCGAGTCTTGACGATCCATCCAGTCTGCTGCGTCACGGAGATCCGAGACCAGAGTACCCCGGAGTATTGTTGCACGGATGTTTTTTCTTTGACTTGCACACAATTATTGCACGGATGAAAACAAAACAAGGAAGCCACTCTGATCACTGCAACCGGCTCTTTTTTTTTCTTTCTGTATACCGCCACCGCGTCCAATAATACACCGCCGCGACCTCACTGCTGCATTATTCACGTTTCTTATGGTGTTTTTTTTCCTCCCCACGGGACGCCCCTGCTCGCCGCTCTCTTTCTAGTTCCTCCCATTGGCTGTGTTGTCTCTTTGCGTGCTTCCTCTATTTAAAGCAGCCTCCTCCCTCGGAGGCAAGAGAAGAGGGCTTCCTATCACACACAGACAGAGCTACCTTCCCCTGCTGTGTCCGTCTCCTTCGTCCCTCCCTCGCCTCGGACCAGCAACAAGGTCAAGGTCGCCGGCCAGGGCGGACGGACGGCCGCCGGCTGCTGCTGGAACCTGAACCTCAGCGGCGCCGCTGCATATCGTCGTCGTCTTCTTCCTCAGCTAGCATTCCCTGGCTAGACAGGTCAGCAAATCAAAATTTTTCTTTGTTTGTCTTCCTGCCATTTTTGTTCCCTGCGTCAGTAATTTCTTCCCCATAGACGCGTGCCCAACCCAGCACAGCCTTTTGCCCGATAGACGCAATCTCTTTCGAAGATGTCGTATGCAAGCGATCTCTTCCTCTTTTCGATCACAGTCTCGATCTGGATGCAGCTCAAATCATCCAGAAAGAAGAAAGAAGAAAAGATCACGCACGAAGAGAGTGCGTGTGCAAAAATGATCTTTTTACTTATTTTCTCTTCCCAAAAAACTGTGTCAGTCACTAGTAGTAGTGGTGGTAAAAAAGAGGTTCCTGAGTTGCCCACGTGTCAGCAGGCGTTGATGGCTGTAGCTGTGGGAGGTCAAGGGTACCCCCAATGGCGTCAGTTTACTGGCTGATTAGCCCTTACACTAATCTTATTTAGTTATTTTTTATTATATAAATAAATCATCTTGGCCTTTTGGAAGCGAGCGAGGGCGGTGTACGCGACCCGAGGCCGAGGGGATCCGTGGAAAATACGTTAACAATAACTCCCTAGTCCCTCCCACCTGAAATTTCTCAGATGGGTTGGTGGTGTACACAGCTGATTAGCTGAAATGGAAGTCAAGTGGAGTATGTGATTATACTCCTACTATTGGAATGATGAGTCCCTTGTCCATTTTTCTTCTCTATAGATTTCTCTTTATTTGGAAAAAATAAACCGTAGAAATTACTTGGGCTTATTTTTTGAACAATGAAGTGGGGCTTATTTCAGCTTAGGTCACTCCATCACGCTGCTGCCTTCACTCTGTTTTGGAGTTGGCTCCTGTGACTGACGTGTGGAGCCCACTGGTGCATTGACCAGGCAGCCTAGTAATAATGATTAATGAGTAGCGTTCGTGTTCTTACTCGCTGCCAGTTAATTTGTGGGTGTCCCTTTTCTGGATCCAGCAATTTGTAGTAGTTGTAGAATTGACATAAGCCTGTTCGCTTGCTCGTAAACGATCGTAAATTTCCAACCGGGAACAGTGTTTTTCTCTCACACCAAACCAGCTAGCAGTAAATAATCCACGATACGATACGGCCTCCCGAACAAGCTGTAGCTCGTAGCATTTCTCCAAGTATTAATGATACCATCAGCACGCAGATTATTCACTAGCAACATGACAAAAATTCTTACTAAGATCGATATGCATTTATTAGTAGAATTTGTTCGGCTGATATTAAAGGCGGCTGAAGCTGTTTTGTTATGAGAGAAAAATACTATAGATTTTAACTGATAAGTCGGCTGATAAGTTCAAACGAACAGTCTAGCCGTTTTTGGCTGGGCGTGCTCGCTCTCGTTTTGAGGGAATATTCCAGGAACATGTTGTAGATGGGATGTCACAGTTTCAGCGGACTCTTAATCAAACAGCCAGAAAAATAGGCTCATCCCAATCCCATCTCTTCTCATCCCTCCAATCAAGCACACCCTAAATTTCCCATTTGTCAAAATTCGTTGGTTAGCGGCAAAGGAGCCTGCCCTTTTCTTGTTTCCCCCCTTTTAATTAAAGATTTTTTTTTCGTGTGTCTACTATATATAGTTCCTATCTCGGTTAACTAACTAAGAAAGTTGTTGGGACTTGTGAATGTAAAACAAAAGTTGTTGCTTCGCTGTCACAGCGTCACCCCCCTAATTAACGTCTTGGGAATTGGAGGATGCAGGGATCAGGTGGCGCGGCGTGATTAGAACTCGAGATTCTCAAGAGAGACCAGACTACTCCCATCGTTCTTCGTGGGTTTCGTCGTTAAAAGAAGAGGGCTTTCGACCGTCGTTCGTTCCAGGGTGTTGGGAGATCCGACCGAGGAGATCCATGTCGTCGTCGCTGGAGGTGGACAACCCCGGAGGAGGAGGAGGCGAGTCGGCGAATCGGCTCAGCCTCAAGCGCCACGACTCGCTCTTCGGCGACGCGGAGAAGGTCTCCGGCGGCAAGTACCATGGGTCCGAGGGGAGCTGGGCCAGGACGCTGCACCTCGCCTTCCAGAGCGTCGGCATCATCTACGGCGACATCGGGACGTCGCCGCTCTACGTCTACTCCAGCACCTTCCCCGACGGCATCAAGTACAACGACGATCTGCTCGGCGTCCTGTCGCTCATCATCTACACCCTCATCGTCATCCCCATGCTCAAGTACGTCTTCATCGTGCTCTACGCCAACGACAATGGAGACGGTGAGCACTGACCAGAGCACACACACATGTGTGTGTCTATATATATATATATATATATATATATATATATATATATATATATAGGGAGAGACTATTCAGCAGCCGGCTACAAAATAAGTTATTCTGTAGCCACCTCTATTTACCATAATTTTATATACTAATTTACCATAATGTCAATACATATTTACGATAGTTGGGTTACTATAACACATGGGAATATTTACCATAACGTTATAGTAAACCACTTAGTAAGGAGTTACTGTAAATCTCGTAAATTAATATAGTAATTATCGTAACTCAAAGTGGCTACAGAATAAGTTATTCTGCAGCCAGCTATAGGATAGTAGTTCTATATATATATATATATATATATATATATATATATATATATATATATATATATATATATATAGAACTACTATTCTGTAGCTCGCTATAGAATAACTTATTTTGTAGCCACTTTTGAGTTACGATAATTATTATGTTAATTTACATGATTATAATAACTTCTTACTAAGTGATTTACTATAATGTCATGATAAATATCCCCATGTGTTATAGTAACATAATTATCGTAAATATGTATTGATATTATCATAAATTAGTATATAGAATTATCGTAAATAGCTATATATATAATTTTACTCCCAGATTAAACCTGGCCTGGGGGACAGGCATGCCATGCCTGTCTGCTGTTTGTTTATATTTACTGATCATCAACGAGCATTTTTTTCTAGGCGGCACGTTTGCGCTGTACTCGCTGATATCGCGGTACGCCAAGATCAGGCTGATCCCCAACCAGCAGGCAGAGGACGCCATGGTGTCGAATTACAGCATAGAAGCGCCGAACTCACAGCTGAGGAGGGCTCAATGGTTCAAGCAGAAGCTCGAGTCCAGCAAGGCAGCCAAGATTGTGCTCTTCACCCTCACAATCCTTGGCACATCCATGGTGATGGGCGACGGAACCCTGACACCGGCGATATCTGGTAATTAACAGAAACATTATATTAGACACCACGCACATCTAGTTATTAGTTACTGCTATATATGATGGCATCGTAATTAACATGTTTGCATAGTATGTATACTAACTAATAATGTGTTCTTGTTTATTGATATTCTGCAGTGCTGTCTGCGGTAAGCGGGATCAAGGAGAAGGCACCAAACTTGACTCAGAGTATGTGGAACTAAGAGCTACTGACAGATTAATGACCAATTGTTACCCCTGTTCATAGTCACGCAGACTAACACCTCTCTGTTGTCGGTTTTCCTACAGCGGCAGTAGTCTGGATCTCTGTGGCAATCCTCTTCTTGCTCTTCTCGGTTCAGCGTTTCGGGACCGACAAGGTTGGGTACACCTTCGCTCCAGTCATCTCGGTGTGGTTCCTGCTGATTGCCGGCATTGGACTCTACAACCTCGTCGTCCACGACATCGGTGTTCTTCGGGCCTTCAATCCGTGGTACATAGTACAGTACTTCAAGCGGAATGGAAAGGAAGGATGGGTTTCACTTGGTGGTATTATCCTGTGCGTCACAGGTAACCTTTTTTTTTTCCTGACCAAAGAGAAAACTGCAATGTAAACCTTGTGTGTGTAATCTGAATTCACCGCAACATGCAACAGGCACAGAAGGTATGTTTGCTGACCTTGGACATTTCAACATCAGGGCCGTTCAGGTAATGGGCAAAAGTGCATATGAGTTTTTCACTTCGATGTTTTATATTACACTCAACTCTGCATCTAGTTTTCCATAACTTGTAATCTGTCCCAGAGCCAGAGGTCTCGCACACCAGAAGCATCTTATCTGACAATGGTTTGTGTATTGTACTCCTGCAGATCAGCTTCAACGGCATCTTGTTCCCATCGGTGGCACTGTGTTACATCGGGCAAGCAGCGTACCTGCGGAAATTCCCAGAGAACGTTGGAGACACCTTCTATAGATCCATCCCAGGTAATTTATAAACAATGATGACCTGTATGTACTGCGGTAGTAATGCTTCTTGGCGATGGCTTCATATCAACGTGGTCCACGAACTATGGCTGACTATTCCTTTTTGTTCTGCAGCACCTCTGTTCTGGCCAACCTTCATCGTAGCAATCCTCGCTGCCATCATTGCAAGCCAAGCTATGCTCTCTGGTGCATTCGCCATCCTCTCCAAGGCACTGTCGCTGGGCTGTCTCCCCAGGGTCCAAGTGATCCACACCTCGAAGAAGTACGAAGGGCAGGTGTACCTCCCAGAGGTGAACTTCTTCATGGGACTGGCGAGCATCATCGTCACAATTGCCTTCAGAACGACCACCAGCATCGGCAACGCCTACGGTAAGAAAAATACTAGAAAGAGCACTGCCGGATCGAGTGAAAACCGTTTGTCTCATGATGCATGATGCATCTGATTTTGACATTGGTGGTGCTGTAACATGCAGGGATCTGTGTGGTGACCACGTTCTCCATCACCACCCATCTGATGACCGTGGTGATGCTGGTCATATGGAAGAAGCACATCGTCTACGTGCTCCTCTTCTACGTGGTGTTCGGTTTCACAGAACTGATCTACCTCTCGTCCATCCTGTCCAAGTTCATCCAGGGCGGGTACCTGCCGTTCTGCTTCGCGCTGGTCCTGATGACGCTGATGGCGACGTGGCACTACGTCCACGTGAAGAGGTACTGGTACGAGCTGGACCACATCGTGCCCACCAACCAGATGACGACGCTGCTGGAGAAGAACGACGTGCGGCGGATCCCCGGCGTCGGGCTCCTGTACACGGAGCTCGTCCAGGGCATCCCGCCGGTGTTCCCTCGCCTCATCAAGAAGATCCCGTCCGTGCACGCCATCTTCCTCTTCATGTCCATCAAGCACCTGCCCATCCCGCACGTGGCGCCCGCGGAGAGGTTCCTGTTCCGGCAGGTCGGCCCGAGGGAGCAGCGGATGTTCCGGTGCGTGGCGCGGTACGGGTACAGCGACGCGCTGGAGGAGCCCAAGGAGTTCGCGGCCTTCCTCGTGGACAGGCTCAAGATGTTCATCCAGGAGGAGATCGCGTTCGCGCAGAACAACGAGGCGGAGAACGAGGACGACGAGGCGGCGGATCAGCAGGCGCCGGCGAGGCCGAGGCGGTCCACGAGCTCCGTCGTGCACAGCGAGGAGGCGATCCAGTCGAGGGTGAGCACGAACTCCGGGCGGATCACGTTCCACGCCAACCAGACGGCCGAGGAGGAGAAGCAGCTGATCGACCGGGAGGTGGAGCGAGGGGTGGTGTACCTGATGGGCGAGGCCAACGTGTCGGCAGGGCCCAAGTCGTCCATCTTGAAGAAGATAGTGGTCAACTACATCTACACCTTCTTGAGGAAGAACCTGACGGAGGGGCACAAGGCGCTGGCCATTCCCAAAGATCAGCTGCTCAAGGTTGGCATCACATATGAAATCTAGGCGGCGATTCTACGTGTTACCGAAAATATGAGGCGTGCCTAACCAAAAAAGCCTTTCTTGGCGTGTGTACGTTGACTTCACAGGGCAAAGTGCCGCGGTTGGTTTGATAATAAAGTCGTGTGTGAGTGGCGGGCTATTTTTTCTTTTCTTTTTGGGGCTGGAAGGTTTCTCTTTATTCTCTGTACAGCGTGGTTTTATCAGAATTTGATGAATGCAAGCGATATTGGAAGTAAAGCGTAGATGTTTCCTTGTTCTCTGCACATTGTGGTTTTATCAGGATTTTGTCAAATGCAAGCGATACTGGAGCGAGGGGGGTGTGTACCAGATAGGAGATGCCGATATGTCAGCAGTGCCCAACTCATCAGTCTGCATCAAGAAGATAGTTGTTTGCGCAAAACGTGACCACACCAACACTACAGAAAACTGGCTCTCCAACTGCAATTTTATTTGCCAACTGTTTTTTTTCGACACTCGGCAAAGAGGTCCCTTTGCCAACTGGAATTTCCTGCAGTCGGCAAAGCAGGATTTGCCGACTGCCTGGATTTGCCGACTGCCAGGCAGTTGGCAAAGAATTGCAGTCGGCAAAGGCAGGCCATGGTTGACGCCATCCACGCCGTCACCTTTGCCGACTGCCACTCCGTCAGCAGTCGGCAAAGGCGCAGGCTTTGCCAACTGCCATCCTCCCTGGCAGTCGGCAAAGGCTCTTTGCCAACTGCCACTGATGGCAGTCGGCAAAGAATTAATTTTTTTTTTCGATTTTCGATCCCAGTTTTTTTGTGTTGCCTTGCTACAGTAAGTACATGATATATTCCAAGTTTGGGGTCATTTTGATTTATTTTGCTATATTCCGTAGATTTTTTCTGTTTCTTTGATTTTTTCCGACAGCTCCAGATTTGAACTGCAGGTACATGAAATAATGGAATCCGGCCATTCAGAAAATGATATTCATGATGTTTGGAGCATGTTGAGGCCGTGTGCGGGGCCTCGCGTGAAATTTCCACCGTGTTGGTGTCGGAACACGCCGAGCCACGCGCGTGAAAAGTGTTTTTAAATTTTATAAAATCGAAACGGAGTCCGAAAATGACGAAACTTGACGACGTGTCTTGTCATCGCATGCGGAGGCTGTGATAAAAATTTGAGAAAGTTTCGAGCAAGTGGCGACGTCGGGTGGCTAAAACCTGGACATCTCCACATGTGTTTTCAATGCAGACGCAGACGCACGGTGGGCAGGAAATCAACGAGTACACCGCGTACCTCCTCTCTCACAAGGGCAAGGCGACGGATCCGAACAACGTCTACAACCCGGAGGACGGGCCCGATGCGTACACCAACCCCACCGCCTACGAGAAGGCCACCGAGTACACCGTCGCGGCTCGCCAGCGCTACGGGGAGACGTTCGACCCCACCGCCGAGCCCCTGGACACAGACCTCCTGCAGAGGTTGGGACCAGGGAAGCAGCACGGCCGCTACTACATGGCCCACAGCGCCCTCGACCCGTCCCAGGTTCCTACGCTGACCCAGGTTCGATCCACGCCCACGAGCTCCAGCGACATCCCCGTAGCGCCCCGGCGGCAGTCAGCGTCACAGGTAAGTGCCGTTTCGTTCGTCGTTCACTCGTTTCGCACCTGTACATACAATCAACACTGCGGATGTAATATTGCAGGCTCAGATGGAGGCCAAGATGGAGGAGAGGATCGCCACGTTGCACGCGCAGATGATGGCGCAACAGATGGCTTACCAGCAAAGCCTGCAGCAGCACTACAACACTCAGATGCAGAACATGGCCAGCTTCTTCCAGTCCATGCAGACGCCCGGGGCGTCTACACCGCCTCCTCTTCCAATGTTCGCTCCACCGCCTCCTCCTTCAGAGTTTTTTCCTGTGCCTGCTCTTGTCGCTCCTGGAGGGACCCCGGTGAGTATATTGACTCTTGCTTTAACTTGTGCGTCCATGCTGCAGATACTAATGACATCACTTGGCGTTTAACTTGTGCAGGTACAGTCGACGGGTTCGAACCCGTCTCCTGGAGGTCCCGGCCATCAGATGATGTCGTATCCACCACCTGCACCCTATCCACCGTATCCACCTCCGCGTGGCCCTCCTCCGACGTACTCGTGGCCGCCGGTGCGCGGAGGGTGGCAGTACGCGCAGGCGCCTCAATTTGGTCCAAGGGGGTTTCCGTGGGCAAACCCTGGGGGCTCTGGGGGTGGAGCGGACGACGAGACCGGGGACGGCGCGACGAGCTAGGTACTTGTCGATTCTGTTATCATGTATCCACCGTATCGTCGAAGTTGTTGTCATGTATTTCTTTTCTTCGTTATGGACCTAGACTTGTTATGTTGAACTTCGTGTGATGGACGTCGACTTGTGGTGTTCGACGTGTTGGACTTCATGTGATGGTTGTAATGCACTTGTGTGGTTGTTATTGTGACATATATGTGAGATATATGTGATGTTGTGCGTTATTGTGATATATGTGGTGATGTTGGCGACAAATGTGATGAAATTGTGATATAAATGGTGCTACCGGTGCTTCTGGTGAAATTGGATTATAATTTGTGATTTTGCAGGGTTTTGATGCGTGAAAACAGAAAACAAAAGCAAAAAAAAAAAAAATTCCAGCTTTGCCGACTGTTTACAGTCGGCAAAGCTGGGCAAAAAAACCCCAGGACAGAGTCTTTGCCGACTGCAATGGGAGGCAGTCGGCAAAGAGGTCAAACCTTTGCCGACTGCAACTCCGAAAGCAGTCGGCAAAGAACATTTCAAAAAAAAAAAAATTTCTTTCTTTGCCGACTGCCGAGCTGGCGGCCAGTCGGCAAACAATTTCTGAAAAAAAAAATCGTTGCCGACTGCCGAGGAAACAGCAGTCGGCAAAGCCTGCCGTCAGTGCTGACGGCGCCACGTGGCTATGCCGACTGCTGGCGTGGCAGTTGGCAAAGGATTTGCCGACTGTGTGCCACGTGGCAGTCGGCAAATCCGCCTTTGCCGACCCAGGCTTTGCCGACTGCTCTTTGCCGACTGCCACGTGGCTTTGCGGTCGGCAAAGCCTTTGCCGACTGGGTTTATGCCTTTGCCGACCGGGGCAAGCAGTCGGCAAAGAGGCGTTTTCCTGTAGTGCAAAGTGCTACTAGAGAAACTTGCGGTACAAGCTGTCAAAACCGGAAGGTCCAATATATTCTCGAGTTGCATGCTCACGAGAAGAGGTAAATCTCACCTTTACTGGTCGTGGATGGCTAGTTCAAACCAGCAAAAGATAAATATTGTGCTCACGACGATTAGTTTACAAGCAAACTAGTTAAGTCCGCCGAAACTCTTTCCCAGGAGGGGGGCCCTGTCACGGTGGGGATGCCGCTTATGTGCCTTAGGTCAGCTAGCAAGCCTATGATACCATCTGTGGTCGTGTTCTCGTCGAGATCAATAGATGAACGACAATGCAGGTTTGAAAGAGAGATTAGGTATATGAGTAAAAAGGTAAATGCACAGTAAATCGACTCGATTAGGTGTCTCAATCGGTCTTGGCCCTTTATATTCATAGGGTTAACCTTTGTATCATAGGACTGAGAGATCTAAAACCATATCCAAAACGTGTTAAAAACCGACTCAGAATAGATCTACAGCTCTGGACTACCAAAAGTGTATGCTCTGGTACGGTGAACTGGATGGTTCAGTATGCATATAAGCAGTGGCGTGGCTAGGATTTGTAGATAGGGTGGTCCAATGATTGTTTAAAGAAATTTAACCAACATATTGATACACAAGTATATGAATTATGAAACGCAATATGTTTAAGTTAAAGTGAACATACAAACATCATAAAATAAACGAGCTAGTCTAGCTTCCTTAATGTAGAATTGTAGATTACATACCTAAGATAGTTACATCACTACTTTCTTTTAGGCTAGCTTGCGCCTTCTAAGCCATGAAAGTATTGATTATTCGACCGTCACTCAATTGTAAGAAAATATCTTGCTTAACAAATTTGTAAGAGAATCATAAAATATTTCAATTTATTATTCCAATAATCCAGTGCTGCATAAAAACTCCTACAATAATGTCCTATAAGTAGTCCATTAGGGGGCTTCAACCCCCTCCTGTTTGCCTAAAAAAATGTCCTATAAGCCAAGAACCTAAATCGGTATCGCATATCATGTGGTTGTGGCTTGTGCATTTTTTTTGTCATGCTTTCATGTCGATCGCTAATCAACTGCTTATTTGCTTAGTTTCTAGGAGAGAGCTTGAGAGCAAAAAAGGGAAAGGCGAGCAGGCTAATTGGCTGGAGAGTTGTAGACATATGGGAGGACTGAATGTGTGTGCCATGTACAGCTGTAGTGCTTCTCGCCGCCGGAACTGTGTTGGTTGGGCATGGTCGCAACTGACAGGGATGAATACGAAGGGAAAGAGACAGACGTGGAACGGATGGCCGCAATTCACAAGACGAATACGAAGGGCCTTCTGCCTTCCAACGGGCGCACGCGCGGCTGCTGGGCGCTGGGAGGGCGACTCACCTTCTGAAGACCAAAAGCTGATGATTACAGTTCTTAGTTCTTACTGATTCCTATAAACCTTGGCTGGACTGCAGGGTGGTCCACGGACCACAGGGACCACCCTGTAGCTCCGCCCCTGCATATAAGTGACCTATTTCTGTTGAAAACTAGATGGTTTGAGTGAGCCTGTGTGATTTTCCAAGCATCATAAATACTTCACCTGGACTCTGACTTAGGAGATCCATATGTGTCTTTCAATCTTCTCGACAAAGCTACATCATGGTGAAGTCCAATATACAATCCGACCTAACTTTGATGCCATTACAAGGGCTTCTTTATGTCCTTGGTAAAACTTAGTCAAAACACTGTAGAATGGTACCACCTCCTCACTGCTACTTAGGGCCCGTTCGGTTAGAGATGAATGTGGCCAGGAATCATTCCAGTTAATAAAAGCTTGTATAAATTAACTATCAATCCCGGCCAAAATTTTTCTTGGTAGCCATTCCGTGTGAAACGAATGGGCCTTAAGGAGATTGGCGCCACAGCCGCACACACGGGATAGACCTTAATGTTCCCGGTCCCTCCCCTAGGTGCAGAACCGCATGATTCATTTTTTATGTGCATTAATCTTTGCATTGATTCTTCTCTCCTCGAAGGTGCGGTATCCTACACGGGTTGAATCAGCTCATGGCAATGCCACGATGAACTGCACCTCTTTGGAAGGCCACTAAAGATGGCCTAAGGGCACCGTGTTCGTGTCAACGATAGAGCCAACTTGCTAGCTCATATGAATTAAAAAGTGATAAAACAGAGTAATCTAACAATACTAATATAGAAAAATATGTAAATATATAGACACATGAATAATAATAGAAAAAAGTGTGTGAGCTAGCTCTTTTATTATGCCCTAACGGACAAGAGAGCACTTAGACTTGGAGGCTATATCTTTTTTAGGATCAATCACACGCAGGCATATTGTGAGTCAAAGACGGGAGAGTGTGGGGAAATAATAACGGGCTGGCTGCTGCTGGGGTTAGCTGGCCGGCCCAAAACGAAGATAAGCGCAGGCTTGGCGGTGAAAGAAGGTTAAGACATGGGCTGAACCCAGGTTATCAAAGATTCTGGGGCCAAAATGCCGTTCTACACAGGCACAAAAGATTGAGGCATTTTTTCCCTGATAGAAATTAGAGAACGAAACAAAACAAGCAAATTTATCTAACAGTGTAGTGTCATGAATGCTTCAACCAGTTATATAGCTTATGATTATTTAATTTGATTAGAAATAACATTGTCCATGAACAAAAAATTCAAGCCATTTACCAATAGTTGGAAAAAATTTAAAATTCGGTAATGGCTTTATTTGTGTTTCTCAATCACATCCTAAAATTCAAAAATTTTAGGGTGTGATATTCCTCCTCTCTTAACTCTCCTACCATATTGGTTTGAAACTCTCCTACCATATCATCAAATTGTCTATGTGTTCGTCTGTTTAATGCTACCAAAACTATCGTACTAGGAGTGTTGAGACTGCCTTTAATATTATACTCTCTCCATCTTGAAATATAAGGTGTCATATGAATTTTAGGAGAAATTATTGGATAAACCAAATGACACATGTAGCCCTCACTTAACTGTAGAGCGATCTCATGCTTACAATATTTCGAGTCTGGTGGTCAACACTTATGGTAGGTACACATGCGATTAGTGTTTTGAGTGAGTTAATTAACCTAGAACCTGGTCGTGCAGTTGCATCGTCGGCCATGGTAACGTCAAACAGTGGCTATGGGGAGGACACACCCCATAGCCAAGTTTGATAGTAAATTCCTCAATCCATAAATAACTCCATAAATCTGTATCCATGAAATGAACCAGTCTACTTTTCCATCCACATAGCTATGGTTCACTCTAATGCCAGAGAAAACCAACCATGATGAATTCTTCTGTAGTGTGCGTACTGTCAAGACCTACAGTACACAAAATCAGCATCATCAAGCCCTATCATCCCTAAAATCAAGTCCAATCCAAAATCTTATCTACCTGACAACACTAAATCATCAATCTTTGTACCCTTCACGAATTTTTTCCTTAACGATGATATCCACACAACCTAACCCTATGAGGATGGAGAGAGCAGAAACTCAATGGACTCGACTCGGGGGGGGGGGGGGGGGGGGGTCCTTTCCTTTTGATATCGTGGATCCATTGGGGAGCAGGGGAGGCCGAGTTGAGTTGACTGCTACTACTATCGCTGCACTGCTGATGTTCACCTAACACCGCCATGTCGCCTCTCTCGTCGGTCTAGTTGGAAAGGTTGGGATACAATGAGGAAGGGGGTTTCTTATGGGGTTCCCTACAAGTATCTCACTTAACAAATATGTGGTTGGTCCCAGTTCAAAAGGTTGGGATAGAACCAAACACATGAAAACTCCTGCCTAGTCTAGCATGGTATGCCACATCGGCATCCTGGCGCCTGCAAAGCTAGTTTGAACAATGTTGAAACAGTAAAACAAGTTTAGTGGCGCAAAATTGCAATTTCAAAGTATGAGGACCTAGTTGAGAATGCAGGACAAGTTCGAGGACCGCATGTGCATGGACCGTGACCCTTAAGAGGGGGGTTGAATTAGGCCTCTAATTTCAACCTAGTCAAAATCTATGCAAGAAAGTAATCTATCTAGATATGCAATTATGGTTTTGCTAGGTGTGTTGCTATCTCTACTGCAAAAGTTTATACAATCTAGGTTCCAACCCTATCAACTAGCATGTCAAACTAAGCTAGGAAACTAAACACGCACAACCAAGGTACATAATATAAATGTGTAAAAGGGCGATAGAGATGTAAACTCCCATTAACGACTCCGGTAGGTATCGAGAAGCTCACGCTTCCCTTAGTCCTCGTTGGAGCCCCTTGTAAGGATGCCCTCCCAAGAGCTATGCTCTCGATCAGGTACCTTCGTGGATAGTCAATGGCCCTTCCCCGCACAAGTGGGTCTTCGAGATGGCCTCTCTCGGACCACTTCCAGCCGTCTTCACTATCGAGCTTCTGGCCAAAACGCTGCGGGTCTCGTTCCCTCTGGTACACGGTGATGGTCACACCACAATCATAGTTGGTGTGGTCTTGCAAGACTGCAAGCCCCTCCGGTGTACAAAAATGGTGCGTGCAAACATCGAGTGGTAAGAGGTATGTAAACCTCGCTAAACAATAGGCCTAAACATAGAGCAAGTGCATAAGTAGTGGTCTAACTAGCCTATGCACTTCACAAAGCACCTACACTATTTACCTAATATTTCCCTAAGCACTTTTGGTGGCTAGAGCACAAATAGATGAGCCTCAACTCTCCACACACTTTTTTCAGCTGTAGCACACCTTTCTTGGCTGAATGGAGGGGTATAAATAGCCCCAAATCCAAAAACTAGCCATTACAATCTTTTCTTTGAGCATCGGACCAACATGTGTGTAGCATTGGACTATAAGGTGCCACTGTTCATTCCATTTCAGTGAGCATCAGACTATATGCTCCACTGTTTTCAGCACGTCACGCTTTCGTATTTTAGGCATAACTTTTAGCTCCGAACTCTGATTTTAATATTCTTGGACTTTTTGAAAAGCTAATGAAAGGCTCTAAAACTTTGAACTGAAGTCATATCAATTTGAGTAGATACAAAATCATGAGAAAATTACAATTCATCCATCTCTTTGTGTCGGCTTTAGTGGCTTCAATTTTGTTTGTGTCTTTGCATCCGAGCTTCTACTTCTTAGTGTCTTAGACATCTAGAATGTCTTGTATGTTTCAACAAGGCTTCTCATGTCTTACTTGAGGTGTTGATCATTCAGACCATCACTTTGTCTAACTCCAAGTCCACCTTGCATCCATTTGAACTATACATTATATAATAGCAAACATTGTTAGTCCAAATGATTATGTTGTTCATTAATAACCAAAATCCAAACTTAACGGCCCATATGGTCCATTTTCCTTACAGCCAATGAAATTTACTCATTTATATGGAATCCTAACTAGTCGGATATTGAAGCAAGGAATAACACCGAGTTTGCTGGGAGTATCACTATTTGCATTAAATGTGGATTCCCCTTTAGGCCCTGTTTGGATCCATGGAATTAGAATATATTTGTATACTACTGTTGGTCATACGAGGGAGATACTTATGTGTTGCATTTCTACTATAGGACTATAGGAGAGTGAGCCAAAGAACGTGAAGGTGCAGAGTAGAAATATAACGTGGTGATCTATAGAATCAATTTTCATCTCCCACCCTATGAATTTAAGATAAGCTCATATCTAAACTTTGGAAAATTGTGGGATGTCAAATTCTAAGCGAAATAGCCTAGTTCACTAAGTAGATTTCAATTCCTTCAAAATGAAAGGAGCCAAACGGCCTCTTAAGGAAATTGTGGTTAGTTTCATAATAGCGGGTCATCCAGTCCAGCTGTAAAAGCACAACACAGTTTTAATCTGATCTTGACATTACGGACAGCTTGTTCCAGACAATAAAGAACCTTTGCGAGACGATAACGTATTCTTGACTAAAATACTTCATTATTGCTTCTTACTCCTAATTAACTAGTAGACTTAGCCCTGATGTTCCTGACAGAAAATGACAACGGGCCGGCAAATCAACAATTGTAACCTGGTCCAATGGAGTAATTGATTGTCTTCTTCTGCAATGTAAGCTACTGCCTCCATATTAGAAATGATGCAATTATGGGTTCGGTAATCGGACTAAGTCAAGCTATCTTATTTTTTTATCAAGTTAATATATACGTGGTGTTTGTTTGGTAAGTGTAAATGCAAACGGTAATGGAATCCAATTAAACTGGAAATGTAAATAGTGTATCAGATCACAATATTTGTTTGGTTCTAGACGATAATGGAAACGCTTTCACTCACTCTTGCGCCCTCAGCAGCCAGCACCGAGCGCCTTAGCTCCTGCACGCCCACGTGAGGACGCAGCACCAGGCGGTCTGTGTCAGCGGCTCCAGCACCCACGCCAAAAAGAGACGAGAATGAGTGGCATCCCATTCCACTCGATTTGGAGCTTTTTTTTCTCCAATACATAAAAGATTTATTTATCATTATATTAAGAAGAAGAGTTTAAATGTACAGACAACGTATTTCTATCTAGCGTCGAAGGAGGTCGACCTAAAACAGCCGTAGCTGGACCATCCTAGCATAAGACCTATAGTTTTGATATTACATAAATAGAAAACAACCTAAATGTCACACCCAATTTTAAGGATAAAATTGAATGCACTAAACTCGGGTGTGCCCAGGAATCAATCACACACACAAGCTGACAAATTACAATAGTATCATCACAGTGTCTCATACATCAGAGTTATAATCGAACTTAGTCTCACACATCACAGCGGAATAATAAAAATAGAATGAACTCTCGTGGCCGTCATCACAGGGAAAGTCAACTGGTTGACCACAAGCCTAAAAATCCTCCGGGAAATCCACATACCCGTTGTCATCTGTTACCCATCCGGGATTTTTATCCAAGTAAAGAAAATAAACAAGTGTAAGTACATTCCGTACTTAGCAAGCTAACATAGGGTTATGAAGCTCAAAAAGGATAGACTCTGGTTTACTGCAGTTAGCATTTTTAATAGGTCAAACTTTTATTCTCCAGTATTATCAAGTTATGCTTAAGGTCCCATTTAATTCCCATAAGAACAAATATCGGGGTCAGGTGTACCATATATCACGATTGAACAACTTTAAATGATCATCAACAATTAACCAGTTATTCTGTGAGTTTTCCGGGCCGCTCGTAACCGTGAGCACGACTGTTATAACAGTTTGTTACCCTCTGCAGAGGTGGTGCACATTCACCGCGAGTCGTGATCCCCATACGCCTAGGTTAATTACTCCCATATCACTACCAAGGTGAGCGGACAGGGTACACTATGAAGCCATTTCATAGGTTTCCCTAACAGGTTAGGGCCGCTAGGTTTCCTTGGCAGGCAGATGTAGGGACCCCCTTTCCTATGGCACAAATCCATCGCGGCTATACTCATAGGAACAGAGGCAGCCCTATACCCAAAGTGGCAAGCCCCATTTGCGCCAAAAAGGTAACCTCTAACCAGCTAGGAAAGGTCCTATTATTGAGCTAAAGTCAGAGCCATATGACTCTCCCGGTTGCACTGTCAGTCCCAGCTTTTGCCGACAGATAAGTCCTTATGGAGGGCCGGGAGCAACATGAACAAAGGTCATTTGCACTTTCGCCCTATGGAACAGTTGTTATAATTCATGTTACTCACTTTGTTCCATAGTATCATTCATCTATAAGTATATCAATGTTCAGTTAGAGCACTAGCAATCTACCCATATGCATTTAACCCATAGGAGACAAGGAACAGGATAACAATCACTAGGATGTCCTTACGGTTATCAAAATTAGACACATGCAAATGAGTAATTGATTAAAGTGAAATAGGACATCAAGGAAGGCCCATGTTATACTTGCCTTGGTTCACAAACTCGTGCTGGTCCTGCTGGTCGTCGAAGAGTTCTTGGTCTCCAACGTTTTCCTCACCGTCTGAACGCGACCAACACGGCAACATACAACATTCCAAAAGCATTCATGCAAAGCAAACGTTCCTATCATTAGAACAGTACACCAACAGTATTGAAAACAAAATAAAATGTTTGTAAAACTAATCTACGTTTCTCTACGATCACGTCAACGCGAAGTTCACGAAAAACGGAGCTAAAATGCGAAAGTTGTGATTAAAACGGGTTTTCCTATAGCCCTATATTTAATTAATTCTAATCATAAAGTTAAAAAGTTCCAAACTTGACTAACAGTAGCGCCATCATGTAGCTTATGGAATTACAAAGCTAACGCGATTTGAATGGGTCAATTCGGAGTTAAAACGACAATTTTATAAGCGAAACAGTTTGAATGGCATTTCTGTAAATACTGAAAGCGTACTTTTGACTTAAACAGTGAACTTTATGCTTTCAAAACGAGAATGCGTACTCGAGGAAATACGTTAAGGACGGCGGGTTCTATTACGCGAAAACAGGAGGGCTCTTTAGCAATTTTACCCCCGAAGGGGTATCGGCCATCTAGGGCCGTTGATCAGACGATGAAGGGCTTGGATTAGATGAGGGGGGGGGGGGGAAGAAGAAAACGCCGGCGGGGGACAGTGCAGCCGCGGCGGCTCTGCCATTGCCGGCGGCGTGGAGCTTCATGGCGCACGCGGATAAGGCTCAAATGACCACGAAACACGTGAATAACCGCACGGGGGAAAAGAGGGGAGCAAAGCGAGCTCACCACGGCGAAAATCGAAGGCGGTGATGAAGCGAGGATGGCGGACCACGGTGAGCAGCGGACGGCGGCGTTCTGTGAAGACCGACGACCAAGAGTTAGCGATTGAAGGGGAAAAACGAGAAGACAAAGGCGGCAAGTGGTTCGTTACATCACGGCAAAGCTCGGCTGAGGGCCAGACGCGACGGCGAGGCGACGGGAACGGCTGCTCGCGCACGGTGGATCTGGCGAGTGCTGTGGCGGTTGTTGCGGCTTCTTCGGCCCGAGCAAGTGCGAAAGGAGAGCGGGGAAAAGGCAGCAGGGGTGCACGGAGGGTCTCGGCTCCCTTTTAACGAGGCCGTGGAGCGGGGCGACGCGCCCACGTCGCGAGGAGCGGGCACGGGGCGGCGGTTGCGCAGCGGCAGTTGCCTGACTGGGCGGGGCGTGCGGGAGGAGGTGGGGGAAAGAGCTGACAAGCGGGCCCGCTTAGGCAGCGACTGACACGCGGGGAAAGGGCGCGGTGCTGGGCTGGCACGGGGGCAGCGGTTCCGCCTGAACTGGGCCGGCCCAGGAAGGAGAATGGGAGGAGTGGAAGGAAGAGAGGGGAGCGGGCCGTCGGGGAGCTGGGCCAGCAGGCCGAAATGAGAGAGAGAGGGAATATGTTCATTTTTTTTCCTTTTTATTTTCCAAACAAATTTTCCCAAAAGCATTTTCAAATAATTTTTTTTTGAATTCATTTGAACTCTAATTCATGAACAATCATCCCATGAATAAATGTTGCATCAGCATGTATGCATCAAAAGTTTCAAATCTCATAATTGATTTTAATTCCCCCCAAAAATTATTAATTTCCTATAATTGAATGCACACTTTATGACATAATTAAATCAAATTTACCTAAAAAAAATGAAAAATTTTGGGTGTTACAATTCTACCCCCCTTAAGATGAATCTCGTCCTCGAGATTCGGGTGATTGCTTACTCAAAAAGTTGGGGATAAGTCTTTCTCAGATCCTCTTCTCTTTCCCAAGTAGCCTCATCCTCTGTGTAACGATTCCACTGCACCTTGCACATCTTTACTGTTCGGCTTCTCGTAACTCTTTCGGCAGTTTCCAAGATCTTTATCGGATACTCCTCATACGTAAGATCTTCCTTGACAACAAGTTCTTCCAAAGGAATTTGTTCTTCTGGTACCCTCAGACACTTTTTCAACTGGGAAACATGGAACACGTCGTGCACACCGGACAAGCTCTCAGGCAGTTCCAACTGATAAGCTACTTCTCCACGTCTCTCTAGGATCTTAAAAGGTCCTATATACCTTGGTGCTAACTTTCCCTTCATATTAAATCTTCTCACACTTCTCATTGGTGACACTTTCAGGTACACATAATCATCAATCTCGAAAGTCAGCTCTCTTCTGCGAGTATCAGCGTAACTCTTCTGTCGAGACTGAGCTACTCTCAAATTGTCTCTAATCATTCTCACTTGTTCTTCTGCGTCTCTAAGGACATCGGGACCAAACACTTGGGTTTCTCCAGTCTGATTCCAGAACAAAGGTGTTCTACACTTACGTCCATACAACGCCTCGAAAGGTGCCATCTTGAGGCTCTTTTGATAACTGTTGTTGTATGAGAACTCTGCGTAAGGCAGACTCTTATCCCAACTATCACCATACTGAAGTGCACAGGCTCTCAACATATCTTCCAAAATCTGGTTGATCCTTTCAGTCTGTCCATCAGTTTGCGGGTGGTAAGCAGAACTAAAATTCAACTTGGTTCCCAAAGATCTATGTACTTTATGCTAGAATTGCGATGTAAATTGGGTGCCTCTATCCGACACAATTTTCTTGGGAACACCATGTAAGCACACTATTCGTTCCATGTATAACTCTGCTAATCTTGCACCATTATAAGTAGTCTTGACTGGTAAAAAGTGAGCGACCTTAGTGAGTCGATCCACTATTACCCATATTGAATCATAACCTCTTTGAGTGCGAGGTAATCCTACAATAAAATCCATGCCAACTTCTTCCCATTTCCATTCAGGGATCTTCATTGGTTGTAGTAACCCTGCAGGTCTTTGATGCTCAGCTTTCACTCTTTGACAAGTGTCACACAAAGCCACATATTCTGCCACATCTCTCTTCAAACCATACCACCAATACTTTTCTTTGAGATCCAAGTACATCTTGGTACTTCCGGGATGTATAGAATAAGCAGACTCATGGGCCTCTTGCAGAATTGCATCACGGATAGCTTTCACTTCTGGTACACATATCCTTTTCCCGAACCAAAGAGTTCCATTCTCATCCATTCTGAATCCGGGTGCCTTTCAAGCACTACATTCTCTGCTATCTCTTTAAGTTTTTCATCCTCCAATTGACCTTTGCGTATCTCCTGTTCTAGTGTAGGCTCTATTACCAATTCCATTGCATTAGTGACCAGGCTCAAGTTGAGATACTCCATTTCAGCACACAACTCTGCTGACATAGGTGTTGTCTGAATTCCATTGGCATAGCTCTTTCTACTAAGTGCATCAGCTACTACGTTTGCCTTTCCCGGGTGATAATGCACTTCCAAATCATAGTCTTTGATCAATTCCAACCAACGACGTTGTCTTAGATTCAGATCTGATTGGGTGAAGATATACTTCAAACTCTTATGATCAGTATAGATATCACTCTTATGTCCAATCAGATAATGTCTCCAGATCTTCAAAGCATGAACCACAGCTGCCAATTCCAAGTCATGAGTAGGATAATTCAACTCATGCTTCCTTAGTTGTCTGGATGCATATGCAACCACTCTTCCTTCTTGCATAAGCACACATCCAAGACCCAAATGGGATGCATCACAATATATAGAGAAGTTCTTGTTTAAATCGGGCAAAATTAATACTGGAGCTGTAGTCAATCTCTTCTTTAGCTCTTCAAAGTTTGCCTGGCATTTATCCGACCATACATACTTAGCATTCTTTTCCAACAAAGCTGTCATAGGCTTGGCTAGCTTGGAAAAGCCTTCAATGAACCTTCGGTAATAACCAGCCAATCCCAAAAAGCTTCGAATCTCACTTGCAGTGGTTGGTGGTTTCCAATTCAGTACATCTTGCATTTTGCCTGGATCCACTGCTATTCCACCATTGGAGACAACATGACCCAGAAAAGAGACTTCCTTTAACCAAAACTCACACTTGCTCCGCTTAGCGTACAACTTATGTTCTCTAAGCTTTTGTAAGACCATCCTTATGTGTTCCGCATGTTCTTCTTCAGTCTTGGAGAATATTAGTATGTCATCTATGAATACTACCACAAATTTATCCAGAAACTCCATGAACACCTTATTCATCAAATACATGAAGTATGCAGGTGCATTGGTCAATCCAAAAGACATAACGGTGTACTCATATAATCCATACCGTGTAGTGAATGCTGTCTTAGGTATATCCGAGTTTCGAATCTTAAGCTGATGATAACCAGATCGGAGATCAATCTTGGAGAACACATGAGCTCCTCTCAACTGATCAAACAAATCATCTATCCTAGGCAAAGGGTATTTATTCTTGATGGTAACCTCATTAAGTGAGCGGTAATCCACACACATCCGTTGACTACCATCCTTCTTATCCACAAAGATCACAGGTGCCCCCCACGGGGAAGAACTGGGGCGTATGAAACCTTTTTCTTGCAACTCTTTTAGTTGTTTCTTAAGCTCTTCTAATTTATTAACTCCCATTCTATATGGACGTTTAGCTATTGGTGCAGTTCCAGGTAATAATTCAATAATGAATTCAATGTCTCGGTCAGGTGGCATACCTGGCAAGTCATCGGGGAAGACATCCGGAAATTCCTCCATGACACGATCTTGTTCATTGATTTCACCATCTAGCTGATTCACTGTGGCTGTAGGCTGAGCTTGCACTACTACTTCTACACAGATTCTATCCCCATTGAGTGATGTCACAACCACAGATTTCTCCTGACACTGTATCACTGCCCGGTGTTGTTTCATCCAATCCATTCCCAGGATAAGGTCAATTCCCGCTGTTCTCAACACAATAGGCTTCACCTTGAAGTCTACCCCCCTTAAGGAAATGCTAGTTGAGGGGCTCCAATAAGAAGCGGGCATACTACCTCCCGGGGAATTCACTAGTATTGGGTTTTTCATGGCACACAAAGGTATGCTATGCATTCTAACAAAAGCTTGGGAGATAAAAGAATGCGAAGCACCAGAATCAAAAAGTACGGTAGCAGAAATAGAGTTGACACTGAACGTACCCAACATGACCTCAGGCGTCTCCTGAGCTGCATCAGATGACACATAGTTCACCTTCGCTGTGAGAGGTGGTCGGGCGTTGAACTTCTGATTGTTGGCCTGATTCTAAGGTGCTTGCTGGTTCTTCTTCTTAGGACACTGATGAGCATAGTGACCTACTTCTCCACATCAGTAACAGGCATTGGGATTGTTGGGTGCGCCACTCTTCACAGGAGCATTGTTAGGCACCCCCTGGCATGTTGCAGGATTGGTAGTCTGTTGCGGGGGACGCTGATTTCCAAACTGTTGCTGATACTGAGGGCGTTGCTGGAACTGGTTCTGCTGAGGATACTGACCACGGTTTCCCTGATGAGTTGGTCCTTGATTCCTCTGCTGGAAACCTTGCTGGGGAAAAACACGTGGGCGAGTGTTGCTTCCAGAAGCTTGCCCTTGGAGCCTTCTCTTCTTAGCTTCCATCTCCTTGCGCTTATCATCAATCACGATTGCGCGATTCACCAAAGACTGGAAGTTAGGATAAGTATTAGACATCAGCTGGAGCTGCAGTCCATCATAGAGTCCCTTGAGGAAACGGCGTTGCTTATCCTTGTCATCTGCCACATCATTAGGAGCGTAGCGAGATAGTTGTGCAAACTTGTCCCGATATTCTGCCACAGTCATTGATCCTTGCTTGAGAGATCTGAATTCTTCCTGCTTCAGTTCCACTAGTCCATCAGGAATATGGTATGATCTGAAACTATCCTTAAATTCCTGCCAAGTGATATCAGGAGCATTGTTGGGACGTCCAAACTGGAATGATTCCCACCAATCCTGAGCAGCTCCTTGGAGTTGCCCGGAAGCATACAACACTTTCTCCAGGTCGTTGCATTGTGCTATGTTCAGTTGTTTCTCCACAGCACGCAACCAGTCATCGGCCTCCATAGGGTCTGTGGCATGTGTGAACACCGGTGGATGACCTTTCATAAACTCTCCACGCTTATCCCTAACCTGGACAGGCGGTGGACCTCTTGCAGGTTCATTGTCCAAATGCTGCATCATAGCTTGCATCAGCTACGCTTGCATACCCAAGATCTGCTCCATGGTCACAGGTGGCGGTGGTGGATTCATAAGAGCATCACGCCCACGACCACGGCCTCTGCCTCTTCCTCCTCTTGCGGCCATCTGTTTTCCAACAAATGTGCAAAATTTAGAGATTTTTCCAATTATAGAGAACTTGCAAGAGATATGAAACAATGCTGAAATTTTTCTGGGCAAGACTCAAATTCAGCAGTTCAGTAAAACTGTTATAACTCGAGTTTCAGAGATCCAACAGAGGTGCACCAAGATTCGTTAGAAAGCTTAGGACATCAGCTACAACTTTCATTTAGACCACTTTTACAGATTCGAACTCACACATAGTCAAAAATAGAGCTAAACCGAAACTGTTCTGAGTTCCAGACAGCGCAGGAACATCAACTTGTGCCAATTAGATCTCCCAAACCTGAATAGCTATTGACGTGATTCCAAAGACACTTGAAAGATACAGAGGTCTAGTTATCTCCACACAAATTTCAGAATTTTTATCATCCCAGATTTCGAGTTACCAGATAAAGAACACAGGCTGCTCCAGAAATCAGTACAGCAGAGATAAGATAAAACGATACTTCTACATTAAGATTTCATTCTAAATTTAAAGTTCCAATCTAAAGAAGTTGTGGACATGCCCACAAATTTCCAGCAATCAAGCAAAATACCAACTCAACCAAGTTCACAAATCAAACATCTAATCAACCAAGTTCACAAGACCAATAAGACTAAATAAGGACACGAACTAACGACGTGATAATCTAGATCAAGGCACCTAACACCTATGGAGCGGTGTCAATCATGGTGAAGGAACGGCGCTTCTTCTTGTAGATGGAAGGCTGTCCCAGCTGTGCTCGAAGTTCATCCACTTGTTTCTGAAGACGTCTCTACGCCCTCTGAGATGCACGTAGTTCTCCTTTGACCTCATCGTCCACTCCCTGCATAGCGTGGACATGCTGCACCGTTGCCTCCAAAGTGGGGTCATTCTCTGGTGGAGCCAAAACCTGCCAAACACCCTCATGATCATTTCGAGGAAGGAACCTGAAGCGATCCTCCCTCATGGCCTTGAAGCGACGACCATGGTAGTGGATGTAGGCATTCTGTGCCGCATCCTCCATGCCATCCAAAGCATGAGCTCTCCTGGCAGGGGCACTGTGGACAGTCTCCACCTCATGTCCATTGATGATATCATTCCATGCGGTGACCACCAGCTCTACCTTCTAGAAGGTAGCCTCTAGTGGGTGCTTGTACTCGGCGCAGTGGTAGCTGATGGAGGCGTGCAAGTCGGGGAAGTAGTCGTCCAGCACGTGGGTGAGAAGAGTGTGGTAGTAGGCTGTCTCTGGAGCTGGCTTGAAGTAGTACTTGCACTTCCAGCCAATCTCATCGTCCTCCACGGGGGCAGCTGGGGAGGGTACAGGTGTAGGGGAAGTAGCCGTCGACTCCTCAGGTGTAGCTACCACAGGGTAGACGGGCACAGCGACTGGTGTAGGAGTAGGTGTAGGCGTCGGTGTAGCCATCTCCTCGTCGTCGGAGATGTTCACAATCTCCCTCTCCGCTGGTGGGGCACGCGGGGTGAACATGGCACGATAACCGGCGGTGCTGAGTCGAGCAGTCTTCGGATTATGAGACATCTATAGATTTAAAGTGAGATAGAAATTAGAATCAACAATTTTAAATAATAGATTAAGGTATGAAAAGCATAAATGTTTTAATAAAATAACAAGAATAAGTCAGTAAGCAAGAAACCAGAGGAGCAAAGCTGCTAAAACGACCATTTTCTAACTAGGCTTGCGTCCTACAGTCAACCTGGCTTTGATACCAATTTGTCACACCCAATTTTAAGGATAAAATTGAATGCACTAAACTCGGGTGTGCCCAGGAATCAATCACACACATAAGCTGACAAATTACAATAGTATCATCACAGTGTCTCATACATCAGAGTTATAATAGAACTTAGTCTCACACATCACAGCGGAATAATAAAAATAGAATGAACTCTCGTGGCCGTCATCACAGGGAAAGTCAACTGGTTGACCACAAGCCTAAAAATCCTCCGGGAAATCCACATACCCGTTGTCATCTGTTACCCATCCGGGATTTTTATCCAAGTAAAGAAAATAAACAAGTGTAAGTACATTCCGTACTTAGCAAGCTAACATGGGGTTATGAAGCTCAAAAAGGATAGACTCTGGTTTACTGCAGTTAGCATTTTTAATAGGTCAAACTTTTATTCTCCAGTATTATCAAGTTATGCTTAAGGTCCCATTTAATTCCCATAAGAACAAATATCGGGGTCAGGTGTACCATATATCATCATTGAATAACTTTAAATGATCATCAACAATTAACCAGTTATTCTGTGAGTTTTCCGGGCCGCTCATAACTGTGAGCACGGCTGTTATAACAGTTTGTTACCCTCTACAGAGGTGGTGCACATTCACCGCGAGTCGTGATCCCCATACGCCCGGGTTAATTACTCCCATGTCACTACCAAGGTGAGCGGGCAGGGTACACTATGAAGCCATTTCATAGGTTTCCCTAACAGGTTAGGGCCGCTAGGTTTCCTTGGCAGGCAGATGTAGGGACCCCCCCTTTCCTATGGCACAAATCCATCGCGGCTATACTCATAGGAACAGAGGCAGCCCTATACCCAAAGTGGCAAGCCCCATTTGCGCCAAAAAGGTAACCTCTAACCAGCTAGGAAAGGTCCTATTATTGAGCTAAAGTCAGAGCCATATGACTCTCCCGGTTGCACTGTCAGTCCCAGCTTTTGCCGACAGATAAGTCCTTATGGAGGGCCGGGAGCAACATGAACAAAGGTCATTTGCACTTTCGCCCTATGGAACAGTTGTTATAATTCATGTTACTCACTTTGTTCCATAGTATCATTCATCTATAAGTATATCAATGTTCAGTTAGAGCACTAGCAATCTACCCATATGCATTTAACCCATAGGAGACAAGGAACAGGATAACAATCACTAGGATGTCCTTACGGTTATCAAAATTAGACACATGCAAATGAGTAATTGATTAAAATGAAATAGGACATCAAGGAAGGCCCATGTTATACTTGCCTTGGTTCACAAACTCGTGCTGGTCCTGCTGGTCGTCGAAGAGTTCTTGGTCTCCAACGTTTTCCTCACCGTCTGAACGCGACCAACACGGCAACATACAACATTCCAAAAGCATTCATGCAAAGAAAACATTCCTATCATTAGAACAGTACACCAACAGTATTGAAAACAAAATAAAATGTTTGTAAAACTAATCTACGTTTCTCTACGATCACGTCAACGCGAAGTTCACGAAAAACGGAGCTAAAATGCGAAAGTTGTGATTAAAACGGGTTTTTCTATAGCCCTATATTTAATTAATTCTAATCATAAAATTAAAAAGTTCTAAACTTGACTAACAGTAGCGCCATCATGTAGCTTATGGAATTACGAAGCTAACGCGATTTGAATGGGTCAATTCGGAGTTAAAACGACAATTTTATAAGCGAAACAGTTTGAATGGCATTTCTGTAAATACTGAAAGCGTACTTTTGACTTAAACAGTGAACTTTATGCTTTCAAAACGAGAATGCGTACTCGAGGAAATACGTTAAGGACGGCGGGTTCTATTACGCGAAAACAGGAGGGCTCTTTAGCAATTTTACCCCCGAAGGGGTATCGGCCATCCAGGGCCGTTGATCAGACGATGAAGGGCTTGGATTAGATGAGGGGGGGGGGGAAGAAGAAAACGCCGGCGGGGAATAGTGCAGCCGCGGCGGCTCTGCCATTGCCGGCGGCGTGGAGCTTCATGGCGCACGCGGATAAGGCTCAAATGACCACGAAACACGTGAATAACCGCACGGGGGAAAAGAGGGGAGCAAAGCGAGCTCACCACGGCGAAAATCGAAGGCGGTGATGAAGCGAGGATGGCGGACCACGGTGAGCAGCGGACGGCGGCGTTCTGTGAAGACCGACGACCAAGAGTTAGCGATTGAAGGGGAAAAACGAGAAGACAAAGGCGGCAAGTGGTTCGTTACATCACGGCAAAGCTCGGCTGAGGGCCAGACGCGACGACGAGGCGACGGGAACGGCTGCTCGCGCACGGTGGATCTGGCGAGTGCTGCGGCGGTTGTTGCGGCTTCTTCGGCCCGAGCAAGTGCGAAAGGAGAGCGGGGAAAAGGCAGCAGGGGTGCACGGAGGGTCTCGGCTCCCTTTTAACGAGGCCGTGGAGCGGGGCGACGCGCCCACGTCGCGAGGAGCGGGCACGGGGCGGCGGTTGCGCAGCGGCAGTTGCCTGACTGGGCGGGGCGTGCAGGAGGAGGTGGGGGAAAGAGCTGACAAGCGGGCCCGCTTAGGCAGCGACTGACGCGCGGGGAAAGGGCGCGGTGCTGGGCTGGCACGGGGGCAGCGGTTCCGCCTGAACTGGGCCGGCCCAGGAAGGAGAATGGGAGGAGTGGAAGGAAGAGAGGGGAGCGGGCCATCGGGGAGCTGGGCCAGCAGGCCGAAATGAGAGAGGGAGGGAAGATGTTCATTTTTTTTCCTTTTTATAGGAGAATGGGAGGAGTGGAAGGAAGAGAGGGGAGCAGGCCGTCGGGGAGCTGGGCCAGCAGGCCGAAATGAGAGAGAGAGGGAAGATGTTCATTTTTTTTCCTTTTTATTTTCCAAACAAATTTTCCCAAAAGCATTTTCAAATAATTTTTTTTTGAATTCATTTGAACTCTAATTCATGAACAATCATCCCATGAATAAATGTTGCAGCAGCATGTATGCATCAAAAGTTTCAAATCTCATAATTGATTTTAATTTCCCCCAAAAATTATTAATTTCCTATAATTGAATGCACACTTTATGACATAATTAAATCAAATTTACCTAAAAAAAATGAAAAATTTTGGGTGTTATACTAAACCGACGCAGCGGTACGACCTAGGAGATGGTCTTGCGCCTTCACGCCTGCCTAGACGAGCCCTTTCCACCGCCTGGGAAGAGCGCGTCCAGTGCTTTTACGTTGGACGCAGTCATGTTGCTATCAAAGATCTTGTCGAAGGCCTCCAGCTCTAAAGCGGATGTCGCTGATAGACCCTTGGTGTAGCCCACACGCTGCATGATCAGCACCTCTATCAGCTGTCTTCTAGTCCATATTTCATACCGCAGGGGGCTGAAACAAACACTCAACAATGCAACTCGTTACCCATGTAATCGTATCCCGTTACATTTCTGCGAACCAAACGCTATGATAATAGTATCAACATTTATGACTCTAAATGAGTATACTATAAAATTACATATTCCACAGTGCATTCAATAATATTATTTTTGTATGATAAATATTAATTTTTTTATAAATTTGATTGAATTTAAGATGATTTGGCATATGACACTGTGCTATAGTTGTATTTTTTGAGCGAAGGGACTCCTATCAAGGAAAAGAAAAAGAAAAGGTTGAAGCAGAACGAGGACGATTATGCTACAATGAGTGACAATGATTTCGTAAATTATTTCAGATTCTTACTTCCAGAAAACCAAGTCGTCAAGGTAGCATTCTCCAGGGTTAGCCGGTCAAGAGAAAGATTCCAACTAATCAGATTTATTCTTACTTCCAGAAAACCAAGTCGTCAAGGTAGCATTCTCCAGGGTTAGCCGGTCAAGAGAAAGATTCCAACTAATCAGATTTATTGTTTTTTGATGTTCTAATAGTTCAACTTATTTCCTAGTTTCACCACTAGTAGAGAAACGACTTTTGATCCACTTCAAAATTTGGCTTTAGTCCCGGTATTTTTTGCGCCCGGGACTAGAGAGACCTTTAGTCCCGGTTTGTAGCTTCAACCGGGACTAAAGGTCCCTGCCCAACGGCTACTGTGGCAGGCTTTTCTTGCAGGGGACCTTTAGTCCCGGTTGGAGCTACCAACCGGGACTAAAGGTTAACTTTTACTCTCTGTTGGTCCCTCCAACCGGGAGTAAAAGTCTACTCTCAGCTGGAGGCTCCGTCCGGGATTAGAAAGGGACCTTTAGTCCCGGTTGGTGTCTCCAACCGGGACTAAAGGTCCCCTCCTATATACCCCTTCTTCCTCCCCGAGCCCGAGTCACTTCGACCTCAGTGTTCTTGCTTCATCGTCGGCCTCTCTTCTTCCTCATCGCCGGTAATCACAAGATTTCTTTCGATTCCTCCATCGATTCTTTGGTTCTAAAGGTTACCAACTTTATACTCTCATGTTTCATCAGTAGCATATCTCATTTTGTGGACTAGATATATGTGGTTTTTTATGGTGGATTTTTTTTTTATTTGTAAGCCATTTAAGCTCAAAATCACTTTAAAGTTTGCATATTTGGATGAAGGAAGGTTAAAGTAGTTATTCAAAACTAGTATTCAGCTTTCATTTCTAGCATGCATAGCACACTTCATGGTTTAGAGATATAGAGAATTTTAGAGTTTATTTTTATTTTTATTTGTTTATAAAATGAGAAATTTATATTATATTAAAAATGAGTATAGAGAGTAGATGACAACTGCTTATGGGTCCTCGGCCTCTCATTGGGTTCCAAAGCGACTGAGGCCGGACCTCCCTCTCATTGCATGCGGCAAGTGTGAGGAGAAGATTGTGATGGAGTACCGGGTGAGGAAGGAGTGTCCCAACAAGGGCCGTATCTTCTACAAGTGTCCGGATCGCAATGTGAGTTATTTTGTCGCATTTGATGATTATGGTTAATTTATACTTATTTTCATGATGATTGTGATTAAAGTTCTAATTTTTTGTTTTAATTTCAGTGGGATGGCACTGGATGTTCATGCTGGTACTGGGAGAAAGAGTATGTTGAACACGTGCAAAACTCTCTTGCACAGGCCGCTACGGCGGCTGATGAGGCAGTGATCCTGCGGAAGAAGCCCATAGATATTGAACAAATGCATGATCTGTCTGTTTTAGTTGGGATTGGTCGCGAAATCCTTATGCTGCTGAAGTGCATTTTAGCTTTAGTTTTTTTAGTGGTAGTTGGGATTGTCTACATTGTAGCGAGACTTTCATAAATTAATACCTTGTGTGGTGGCATGCATGTCGTATAATTAACTAATTATGTTCTAGGTTTTAATATGGTATGTATGTCATGTAATGCAGATTAGCCATCATTGGATGTACAATGCTGATCGCCGCTCCCAAGAGTTCATTGAGGGCATGCATTCTTTCTTATGTGTGGCCGAGGCAAACAAACATGATGGTTTCATGTGCTGCCCATATGCCATATGTAAGAATTTGAAGGAATATGCTAGCTCAAGGAGTCTTCATTCACACTTATTAAAGTCGGGTTTCATGCCAAACTATATTTGTTGGACGAAGCACGGAGAAACTAGGGTTATAATGGAAGAAGGTGAAGAAGAACAAAGGGACGATGATGACATTATTGCTGAATATGGTGCCTTCAATGATACTGCAATGGGGGAAGCTGAAGAAGAGGTAGGGGCAGAAGATGAGCCCGCTGATGATCTTGGTCAGGCCATTCGTGACGCACAAAGAGAATGCGAAAGTGAAAAGGAGAAGAACAATCTTTGTATGAATCTGCTAGGCTTCATGGGTGTGTATAGGAAGCCTAAGGACACACTTGAAGCATGACAAGACCTACGGTGTTTGAAAGAACGAGACAACCTGCATCCAAAGAAGACAGATGATGGACGCCATTACTTAAGTCCTGCCAGCTACACTCTTAGCAAAGAAGAGAAGGAAAGCATGTTTGAATGCCTAGCAAGCATCAAGGTACCATCTGGATTCTCCTCGAATATAAAGGGTATAATAAATGTGCCAGAGAAGAAATTCCTAAACTTAAAGTCCCATGACTGCCACGTGCTCATGACGCAATTGCTTCTAGTTGCATTAAGAGGAATTCTACCTCCAAATGTACGTCTAGCCACCGTGAAGCTATGTGCATTCCTCAATGCAATTTCTCAGAAGGCAATCGATCCAATGGATCTAGCTAAACTACAGAATGATGTGGTTCATTGTCTTGTCAGCTTTGAGTTGGTGTTCCCTCCTTCCTTCTTTAATATCGTGACACACCTCCTAGTTCACCTGGTCAAGGAGTTAGCATTCTCGGTTCTGTGTTCCTGCACAACATGTTCCCCTTTGAGAGGTTCATGGGAGTCCTAAAGAAATATGTTCACAACCGTGCTCGGCCAGAAGGAAGCATCGCTAAGGGCTATGGAACAGAGGAGGTCATTGAGTTTTGTGTTGACTTTATTTCCGACCTTGACCCGATTGGTGTTCCTGAATCGTGACACGAGGGGAGACTAAGTGGAAAGGGAACACTAGGGAAGAAACCATATATTGGTACGCAGGACAATTATTTTAATAAAGCACACTACACAGTTCTGCAAAACTTCTCCTTGGTGGATCCGTATATCGAGACACATAAATAGTTGCTCCGATCCGAGTTTTCAGGGAAGTCTGAAGCTTGGATTACGCGTAACACATGGAAACTTTCAGCGACTGGTTGCGAAAAGAATGTTAGGGTGATGAGAGTATTGATGAGCAACTGTATTTGTTGGCTAGACAGCAATCGTGTCATATCCTTACATACAAAGGGTATAAGATAAATGGGAATACATTTTACACAGTAGCCCAAGATAAAAGGAGCACCAACCAAAACAGTGGTGTTCGCATAGATGCCACCGACCCTAATGGAAATAAGCAAACATATTATGGCCGCATAGAGGAGATATGTGAACTAAACTATGCACCTACTTTTAAGGTACCTTTGTTCAAGGGCCAATGGGTAAAGGCGACTGGAGGCGGGGTAGCAGTCGACAACCAGTATGGAATGATAACCGTGGACCTCAACAATATTGGGTACAAAGACGAACCGTTCGTCCTTGCCAAGGATGTGAATCAGATGTTCTATGTCAAGGACATGTCTATAAAACCGAAGAGAGGGAAAAACAACAACGACCCAATCAATGAGCTAAAGCGCCACATAGTTCTTTCAGGGAAAAGAAACATCGTCGGAATTGAAGACAAGTCAGACATATCAGAAGATTATGAAAAGGATGACTGAATTCCACCCTTCACAGTGAACAAAGACCCAAGCATCCAGCTAAATAATGAGGACACTCCATGGTTACGGCGCGATCATAACCAAGGGATATACGTTAAAAAGAAGTTCACTACTGTGCCCGCTTGATATATATAGTGATGTTTAATAGTATTTATTAGAGGTATTATGTAATAATTATAAATTCAGAGATGTTTATTAGGTGTTTCATTTTTTTATGTTCAGATTAAATTTGTGTTTGATGGTGGGATTTCCATGTCGCACAAAGCAAAAAGCAAAAGCAATGCATCTGATGTGAAAAAATTAGTGAAAAAATTGTTTTAGTCCTGGCTTGATATAGTAATGTATTAGACCTATTATGTAATAATTGTGACTTCAGATTTTTTGTCGTGTTTTCATATTTTCTATGGTTTAAATGAATTTTCTGCTTGACGGTGGATTTCCCGTGGAGAATGTGTGATGAAAAACCAAATGATCAACGTTAATAAGATGTGAAAACTAATTTCCTATCGAAAAGCAATAGTTTTAATGATTTTAATCAAGTAGTATATTTTTGCATGGTGTAAATTGTAATTATTATTTACACTATGTTAAATATTTATACAGTAAAACAAAAGAGTTTAGGTTACAAATTTTTGTTGTGTATAATAATGCAAAACCAAGTCCAGGAATTTTTTTATAATTTTTTGGATAATATTTTATTTATTAGGCAATTAATAACTCTCTGCATATTTATATAAAAGAAATATATATAAAAAGGAAAAACTTCTGGAAACTGGCAGAAAGCCAACTGCAGCCCACCTTTACTCCCGGGTGGATCAACCACCCGGGACTAAAGGTGGGCTACGTTTTCACGGCCCGCCAAAAAATAACTTTACTCTCGGGCCGTGGCTACACCCGGGACTAAAGGTCCTTTAGTCCCGGGCCCTGGCTACACCCGAGACTAAATGTCCCCTTTATAAACCACGTCCTTCTCCCTTCTCCAGTTCTCTTCCTCTCTGTCTCCGCCAAGCCACGCCGTCGCCTCATCTTCTCCACCAGATCCGATGCAGCAGCGCCGCTGCCCCCAGGCGACCACCCTAGCCTCGCCTAGTCACGCGCGCACGCTTTGTCACTGGCCCCACGCGCATGCGCGCTTCTTCTCTGGCCAGCCAGCGCACGCCTCGCTCATCCTCGTCCATCGTCGCCGCAGCTCGCGTCGCTCGTCCTCGCTGGAGCGTGCGTCGTCCTCGTCCCCGGCCCACCTCGCTCGTCGTCACCGGAGCGCCGGCCCTTCACGCCCGAGGAGGACGCCGCCATCGTCATTAGTAGGTTGTTGAGATTAGACGGAGTTTTTTTATTTATTACTCCCCCCTAATTGATCGAGGTTTGCTGCTATTTCCGGTGGATCTGAATGCACTGCACACATTTCATTTTCGTGAAATCTCATATCGTTTTGGGCAACGGATTGTTGGCAGATGTTCTGGTAAGCTGTTGGGGAGCTGTTCAATGCAAAAGGTGCGGGCTTCTCCCAGCAATTGTCAGCTGTCAAAGTAGATAAGTTTGTTTGGTCCGAGTGTTTTCTTTTTGGGATGGCCAGATTTGGTTTGTCAAAGCTACCCTTGTGCAATGCGCATCCGTGATCAATATTTAGGGCAAAGGCCCAAAAGCTCGCCGCCACTGCCGTGTCCGGGTCGGGAGTGCTCTCCGCTGATGCCGTCGCCGCCTCGCTCGTCCTCATCCACACCGGAGAGCGCGTGCGCCTCTGTGGCTCTCGTCTCCGGCTGTCCAGCCGCACAGTCACCACGGTGACCGCCTTTTCTTCTTATTACCCCTTTTGTAATCGGATGGATGCGTGTGCCGAGCCCTCGTGCCGGCAATCTTGTAATGGGATATGGCTCTTCGATTTTTGTTGCGCGATTTTGCGCTGAGCCATCGAGCCGGCTCTTCTGCCTGCTGCGCCATGGCCGTAGTCATAGCCCGCCCCGAACGTCGGAAACGAGCGTCGGAAATGTTGTCCAACTTCACGATCCCGGGCCTCCTCGTAGCTCATGTTCAGCTTCTGAGAAAGCATGCTGTCCATTGAAGTAACATCAACACATTAGATATGCTAACATCCAAGTTCCCATGTGGTCCATAAAATATTGGGTACAAACCAACATGTGCTATTAAAATAGAAATATTAGTGGAGAACTTCAACCCTGAGAATGCTATATTCGAGCAGAATTAACAAGTTTAGCAAACAAAATGAATGATTGATAGTTCCTAAATTGTGCAGACAAAACACAATGTTAATTACTACACAAAGATATGAAATCATCTAGCTATATATACTACACAAAGTAGCAACAGAATAGGTAAGAGTGACAAATAGTTTGTAACTGGAAAGCAAATTAGAGAAATCAAAGTTATATAAAAAATAGGGTTACATAATTAATTTATATAATTAATTTATATTGTTATATATCTAAATTTGTTATATATATCACTTGCCAATAAATATTTCTAGAAAATAAGAAATCAAAGTTATGCTTTGGAGACTTGAATTTCGAGTGTAGTTATTTAATTAATTTTAAGCACATGACTCGATCCATTTTATAGATATATGATTTTTATTTTTTATAGATATATCTAGTGGTGTAAAAGCTAGATGGCTGCCCCGAGAGACAACATGGATGAAGAAATGATGGATATTATCAACACTGGCACTCAATTTGCTGATGGTGACCAGAAGGATGTAGATGACGGGACTGAATACCTGGCTCTTGAAAATAATCAAGAAAATATTGTGCAAGAAAATACTGGCGATGTATATATATTTATATATATATTTGAATATTATATATATATTTGAATATCTATCACCTATTATGTGTACACATGATATTTATTTATTCTTTTTTTATACGTAGCCCTCTGGATCGACGACCACAACGACGAAAAGCAAAAATATTCGAGGCCTGAAAAAGCCATTGGAGGGGCGCTACATAATATCGGAATTCAATATCGAGACAGGTGAACCACTTGGTCCACATGCAAGGAAATTCGTGCAACACTGTGGGTACCTTGTAAGGGATAGACTTCAGATCAGTGCCCGTGAATGGAAGCAAAAGATCAACGAGCCTCATGTTAGTTTTGTCTCTGATCTTGATAAGAATTTAATTTGGGATGATACCATTCAACATTTCACGTTGCAAGCGGATGATTACGATGATATCAACGATGATGAATTGAAGGAGCTAGTTCGAAAGTGGGCTATGAAGAAGATGGCCACACAATTGCAGACTTGGAAGAAATCCCTATACACGAAATACGTCAAGAAGAACCTAACGCCTAATTTCAATACTAGGGGCCCGCTCGTGAAGTTGAGGCCCTACTGGAATGATTTTGTACAGTACAAGACATCGGAAGAGGGTGATGAACGGATGAGAAGGAACCAAGAAAATACCCGACAAAAGGTATACCACCATGGCATGGGATCAAGTGGCTACGCGACTGCCATTCCCAAGTGGGAAAAAATGGAAGCGGACATTCTTGTCAAGGGTATCACACCAGAATCACTCAATTGGCCCAAACGCGCGAAGAATTGGTTTTTCGCTCATGGGGGAAGACTGGACCTAGAGACCGGGAAGCTGGTTCATGGCCCAAAACTCGAAAGAGCAACACAAAGATTTTCTTATGCTCTATAAGCTAAAGCTATTGGTGCGTTCAGGCCCAATAGAGAGAAGGATGAACTGACGTATGCCATCGGGACTGCTGAACACAGTGGCCGAACGAGAGGTTTAGGACGGAACATTTCTTGGGAGCATGGTTTCCCTAACGACAGAGATACCTACAGAAGCCGGCAGAGAAGGAAGGATGATGAAGCAGCGCGGATCAGCAGGTTAGAGGAATATGTTAGTGAGCCACGGGAGGCGTTGCTTCAAGCACATGAGCGCGAAAAGACATGCAAGCTAGAATGTAGGATGAAATCATAAAGCAAGTGCAAATAGCAATGAGTGCCCAAAGGCAGGCATCAGATCCAGGAATCAACATTAATATTAGCCCCCCCTGATTAGTTGAAAAGCAGCTGCGCTTCCACGGAGTTGCCAAATCAAGATGACGCAATGCTACGTTTCCCCGTGGATGACATCACTGCACCGTTTACATCATGTGAGCTACATATTCCAAAAGAGACTAGAGCAGGGAAAGGTGTTGCACAACTCGAACAACAATCATAATAATCCGTTCCCCCTCTTGTCATTCGTAATGAATATGGTTCAAACTTAGACTTACTGGATGTCGATTTTGAGGACCTGGTTCAGTTTTACGAGGATACTAGTTTGGACCTTGCCCAAGTGCTCGTTGAAGGACCATCTGCTCTAAAAGTGGATCCTTGGAAGAAATTTGAACATGGAAAGAGTCTATACAACCCTGAGGCCTTAGGTGAACTGGGTACGTAAATGTACCTGCTAAACAAGTGGTACATGACGGCGTGTGAACGGGGAGAGACCTTTGTTTCTATCAGAGTTAGAAACCAACATTACTTCCGTGGTGATGACGTTATATATGTCGAGTTTTTAGAATTACACCAACTATGCCATCTAGACTCTCTCGACAAAAGTCTCATTAGCTGCTGTTGTCTGTAAGTGTGATTATTTTCTACTATTAAAGTGTATATATATAAAGCTACATGTATATATATAAATTATATATCCTCACACTATATTTTTATATATGCAGATATGAGATGACAGAACTCAGAAAGAGAAAGGAAAAATATGTTGGTTTCGTTGATCCAAATGTCGTATTCAAACACCCTAATCCCCGCCTCAATGGAAAGCTGAACTCGAGAAAAATCTCATGAGGTTCTTAGTGAACCAACAAAACAAGGACATACTCTTCCCCTACAACTTCAAGTGAGTGTTAAATAATTAATGTCGATCATATGGACATTTGTTCAATTATTTGCTTACTAGCTAAGCTATCTCCCATATATATATATATGTTGACTCTAGTTAATGTCGATCATATTTGTGTATAAAAACATATGCAGTAATCACTGGATATTGATGATCATCGATATGGCCAATAGTCGGTTGAGCATCTTAGACTCGTTAAGAAAAGAGCAAACAGAGTACCAAGACATGATAGATATTATCCAAGGATAATTTGGTCTCTCTAGCAACTATATATACCCCGATCACTTAACTGCAATAATTATTAAAGGCTAAATTAATTTTTTATTTTATTGGGCGTAGTGTTTGGAAAAGTTTCATTGAGGAACACCACATGAAACATTGCAAAGCGCCACTGGATGTAATCGCACACAAAGTAAGTACTAGCTACATTTATATATATATAATTCAATTAATACCATGCATGCTTTCAATTCACCGGATATTTTTTCTCGTAAAAGTGGGTTCTGAGGCAAGAACAGGGGAACAACTACTGCGGATACTATGTTTGCGAGTTCATCATGGTGTACTAAAAAAGAACTCCTGAAGAGATCATCAAAGTACGTTATATAAATATATTCATATATTAATAATTTCTTTTATTGCTCATATATATAAGTAATCACATGACCAACACACACACATATATATATATGTATATATATTAATACTTTTCCTTTTAACTTTTATTGAAGCCTCTATGGTTGAAGGAAAAAGTCATACGACGTGACCAACTGAAAGCAATTCAAGAGACCATAGCAGAATTTCTTAATGACCAGGTCCTAAACCCCGCCAGCGAGTTCTACAATGACATGAACGAAACATGGAAGCCAAACCAGATGGAGTGAATTTGTTATCCCAAGGATATGATAGAATATACAATGCAAGCTTTATTTGTAATATATATATATATATATATACATATTATATGTACATAAAATAACGTACAATATATATATATGCATGTAATATATACGTTAGTTTCATACTTTAGTTTGTACAAAATGTTCGAACATTATAAACGTGTAGAATACGTATATTATTAGCAGCGTAGAATGCGTATTCGAAAACCTATTAAAAAACCAAAACGAATCATCAATTGAAAATAGAAACAAAAAAAAGGAAAAAAAAGAAAACCTTTAGTCCCAGGCGAGAAACCGAGACTAAAGGAGGGACCCTTTAGTCCCGAATTCATACTCCCGGTTAGGAAACCAGGACTGAAAGGGTTTCCCAACCAGGAGTAAAGCCTGTTTCTGTACTAGTGCACCTAATTTTGCTGAAGTGCCAAAGCATCAGGGATAATTGCCATATTGTAATAAACAGCTTTGAAAGAGCTGTTTTTTTTAGAATAGCTTTAAAAGGGCTAGTTGATTCATCTAACTCTCAAGCATGTAAGTGGGAAGAGTTTTTTACCTATATGGCCCCAGAAAAAATGCATCTTCTTTGTATGACTCTTTTTTATTTGAATTTGCATCAAAACGAAATTCCCTTCCTTCTCCGTCCGTTTTTGCCACTTGACAGTGTTAAGGGTAAAATGACCATTTTACCACTGGAAAAAACAATGTTTTATATTTGGAGTAATATTACGCAAATAAGTTTACAGATAACAGTACAAGGAAGATGCATTGGTACCCATTACTGTATGTAGTAACTTCATTTGACTGTGACCTGTTGCACAGTGCACGCTCACTACTACAGAAATGAGATCTAGTCCCGATTAGGAACTAGCTCTATTTCCAGTTTTCCAACCGGGACTAGCAATCCGAGGCTAAAGGTGTTGTTCTTTAGTCCTGGTTTGCCACAACCAGGACTAAAGATCCTCCTAGCTTTAAAAAAAAATAATGCCTCTCACCGCTGCGCCCTGTGAGATTTGAACCCAAGACCTCATACCACCCTACCTACATAACACATCTAACAATGGATGTGATGTTTTCCTTTTGAACTAACCCATTCGGGGACCTTTAGTCTGGGTTGTTATTACCAACCGGGACTAAAGGTTGGAGGACTTTTAGTCCCGGTTTAGCTGTTGGACAGGGACCTTTAGTCTCGGTTAGAGACACCAACCGAGACTAAAGACCTTCTAGTCCCGGGGCAAAAAATACCGAGGCTAATGCCAAATTAGGACATCGTTCTAAAGTCTGTTCTCTAGTAGTGGCTAGTAGATCATAATACGTTAGGATTACCATTATTAGCCTTGTACTAGTCGCGAAACAACACATCTCTATCTCTACAACTAAAACATATAAAAATATATATTATATATTATATAACTAAAACATATAAAAGTATTCCGTCCACATGCGACACCGAATGTCGCTCGTTCCCATGCCTCACATGTAAGGCTGGACGAAAAACTCGAAGCTCGCTCGGCTCGTGGCTGGCTCGACTCAGCTCGGCTCGGCTCGTTATGATAACGAGCCGAGCCGAGCTAAGATTTTAGCTCGTTAGCTATAACGAGCCAACTCGAGCCAGCTCGCGAGCCGCTCGCGAGCTAAACGAGCAAGCATCCAGGAAAAAAGTATCAAAACTTATATTAGTTTTTGTATTACTTCATGTATTGCACTTTACAATTGACTGGTAACTGGTCTAGACCCTATAAATTGACTGGTAACTGGTCTAGATGCATTTCTTTTATATTATTATTATTCTCAAACTTTAGATAAATGTAAATATTATATTTTGTGTATTTTTTATACCTGGCTCGCGAGCTTAACGAGTCAGCTCGAACTTTTAACGAGTCGAACCAAACTAGCTTTCTAGCTCGTTAGAATAACAAACCAAGCCAAGCTAACTCATTATCTTAACGAGCCAGAACGAACCGAGGCATCCAACCTTACTCACATGCGACACCGAACGTCCAACTCGCTATTTCCTATCCTATTAAAAAAATGGCCCGTCCTGGAAGACTCGATGGTTCTCGGTCTCCATCTGCTCCTCTGACAGAAGAGAGGCATCCAGCAGCCATGCGAATGGTCTTGGCTTGCGCCTGCTCCAGCGCATGGCCTTGGCTTGCTCCGGCTCCAGCGCATCCGAGGCGAGCGGACTCCAGGTAGACCCATGCGAGGTGAGCGGCGGCTCTAGCGGCGCGGCATCTCCGAGGCGAGCGGCTGCTGCTCCGCCGGCGAGGCGCATCTATAGCCGCAGCAGCACGCGAGTGAGGCGTGTCTCCGACGCCGCAGCGAGAGTGGCTTCGACTTCGGCTCCGGCGGCGCACGCGGATTCGAGTTCCCGCGCTGTGAGGCGAGCCGTGCCTCCCGCTAGAGACTCACCCCCGCTCGGTGTCTACCCGGCATCATCCGTGATCCCAAATCAGCGCGATGGCTCCACCCGGCACCTCCGCACTTGTGTAATCGCTGATCGCAATCTCCGGCAATCACGCTGCTGTGGAAACGAATAGGAAACCAACCGATCGCCTCCTCCAATCACGTCCCCACACCATCGTCGACGCTCCCTTCAAATTGCCGACCGCGCCCTCTCTCCTGATCCCCTCGCTCGCCCACGCCACAGCTCGTTCGTTCGCTCGATCCCCCGCGACGCCGCTGCCGACGCTCCTCGCTGATCGGAGGCCGCGCCGTGCCGGTCTGCGGTCCTAGACTCCCAGGTCAAGCGCCGTCCACCGCCGCTCGAGTCGACCGCGCTCGTTCTTCTTCAAGGAAACACCGTCGCCCTGATCTCCATCATCAAGGTCTAGGACCTTTCATCGCTGGGCTGGCCACCACCCCAGCCCCAGCGCCCCCGCTCCCAGTATCCCAGCTCGACCCGTCCAAGCTGTGCAAGTGCCTATGGGTGATTAGCTCTGAGATTATGGTACTTCGCTACAGCAAGGTTACATGGGGGCACTGTATTACTTCTACCGTGGGTTTATGATGGTGGCTCTGAGGAATTGTTGATCTTGCATAATGCTTGATGAAATGCAGTTAATATTGTTTTGAACACATAAATTGATTTTAGGTTTATCATGCATTTGGGAACCATCTTACTGATTCAGTTATTGGGGATTACATCCTAGAGAAATCCAACGTTTACAAAATAGTGGTTTATTGCTTTGCAGCAGAGATGTATCATATCCATTTTTCAATTCAGATGAGTTAGTATCACCTCTTTACATTATCGTTGTGTCAAGTTTCCATGTAAGCTAAGAATTATAGTCTATACAACTGCCCAGCTTCCATTGGAAAAAAAAATCTATTATGTATATATAAATGGTTGGCTACATCAGAGAGGCTACATTTTGAAACATGGTTCTTTATTCCTTGCTTTTCAAACATGGTGGTTGCCCCATTTGGTGTCCTTGGACAGACCAAGTTCATTCAGTTTGTTCATTGATCGATTCCAGTAACAGTGGAGTTGTACATATGAGCCTATCTGTTCTGGCATATGAAAACCAGCTTTGATTTCTCAAACATAGCATGCATGAATTCTACCATATGGACCCGATTTAGTCATTTTTTGTGTGTAGTAGTTTAAATTACCTTTGCTTTACTGCAAATAATCCATTATGGACCTGTAAATTTCTTCTCATGAAAGCAAATCATTCGACTAACCTCACCTGATATGCTTAATCCTACAACAAAGAGGCACACGCCCATGTTTTTAGATATGTGCATTTTCTGCTTATGCTGTGATTGTTTCAATATCATCACTTGCCCTTTTTTTTATCTGAAATAGTAAAAGTGCAATGCTGATATCAATATATCATCACCAAGATGGCTTGTTTCAACAGATGGCTTCGAAACTTCAAGGAGGAGGCTACCCATCAAGCACACCGTATAGGGGATGCAGATAGACTTTTAGTTGGTCACGGGCATTTTCTGTTCAGCGTCTTATCTCTAATTCAGTTCAACGAAACACATGGGTCTATCATTACCCCTTTTTAACTACAGGTATGATAGCTTCAAAGGAACACAGTATATTGTATTTTTCAATTTATAACTGTCTTGATAAATAGAAACTCACTATACTTCATCTTTGTAGATTAAATTCTAAGTGTCTTGTCAACCTGGTTGATTCCTCAGTACTACCAAATGAGGAAGACGCCGGGTCGCATTGAAAGGGGAGTCCACCTCCGAGGCATTCTAGGAGAAGAGTGACAAAAGTCAGCAGTTCAGGTACCGCTGCTGTTAACCATGCCTTCCAACAAATTTGAGTAGGATGGTATGTAGGGCACAATCAACGGAATCTGCACCTAGAACATGATAGCATTCCAATTTTAGAGGCTTTGCAGACGTGTTTCAAATGTGTAGAGGTACAGTATTAAACCTATAAGTATTATACAATTCTTAGACTGATCACATGTACATATGAGTGCATAGGTACATGCATAAAATATTATTTCTAATTTAGCAAAATAGGGTATATCATCATTTTGTTTATCGTTTGAGAAAATATGTCAACATTTTGTTTAACTTGCTAGCATGAAATAATTTATAGCCGCTTTGGTTTCACAGTTTATTGTTTACAACTGTAAGAACGATCACATTTTTAGAAGATCATTATTTCTATATCTAAAAGACTATTTTTTTAAAAAAACTATCTTAATGTATTTTTAGATCTCTTTCCTGCATGGAGCCTAATGAAAATCACAGTTGTTGCATGCCATTGAGAGACTTGTCAAACCAGATAAATGAAGGTAAATACTGATGTCGATGTGTATATGTATGTGAAAATTTTAACATCTGATAATTAATGATGTTAACTCTGCCATATAAAAAAAGCAGGCGTTGAAAGTGGATCTAATCCACTTACACAAGTCTCTGATCCTCGGGAACTTAAAAGGCAAAGGGACAGAGCAAGGCTTGAGGAGCGTCATGTGGCAATGATTGAAGAACAACGGAGCAAAATTAATAGAAAGCGACGTGAAGCACATCACAAGAAAAAAGCCAATTCTAAAAACGATAAACTATCTATAGGTGACATTCTTAGCTTTATTATGTCACACTACCTGTAATGCCCGTGTGTGTAATATTAATAATCTAAAATAGCATGCAACTTGTTTGTAGATGGTGACGTTGCAACCGACATTGAAAACACAGTTGACACCGAGAATAATGATTGGCTCCATATTAACCAGTCGTACCAACCTGTGCGAATTGGTAAGAACACAATATTGCAATATATATATATATGTTGTGTTGTCTAGGATAATGGTGTCACCTCATAATAATGAACAAAATTTCTTATGTAGGTGAATGCTCGTTGACGAGTGTAGATAACAGTAGCATCATTGACTTGAATAAAATACCATGTACAAAAGACTGTGTGGACACCAATTTGAGTCATGATTGTGGTACCCCTGCTACTTTTGATAAATCCTGTCAACAGTACTTTAGGAAACGATATGTAAATATGGCACCAGAACAGAGGGAGGCTAGACGCGAACAACAATGAAAAAGTTATAGGGCGCCTGGGCGAAAGGAGGTCAAAGTAGCGGGTAGTAAAAGACAAAGGGAGGTGCAAAAGGACACCCTACATTGGGATTCTATCGCCAAGGAGAACCCATTATTTTTTCCTGAGCTTGTGTGGCCCACTGTAAGCGCATCTGGAGCTCATGGATCCATGGTGAAATCCAGTGATTGGGTTATCCTAGAGTCCAGTGCAACACCTCTTTATTGGTGTCCACCTCATGAGGAGGCCGATGATGAAGGATGCGATGAGTTGCTGTCTAGCCATATGACACAAAGATCACATGTTCCATCTGGACAAAGACATGCGTTGTTAACGCGTTGTAACACGATGTTTGAGCGTCTCATTGGTTCGAACACAAGGGCATCTAATAAAGATGGTGACTGCATGGCTGAAGACCGAGTGGGTGCTAACACACCCTTGCCTCAATTAGTCGTGACCAACAAAGGTATATACTGATGCCTCATTATCCCATTTAGGGGTCCTATATACCATACCATATTATACCTAACCGATCCATGGTAATTCTGTGATTAATAGAAAGGGTAGGACCCAACATTCAGGCTACATCATCCACACTGATGGCACCTCTGTTTGATGATTGTGAATGCATGGCTGAAGAATACCCGAATGATAACACACCCTTGCCTCAATCATTTCTCTTTTACTTCTCTATATTGTCGCCTTGATAGCGCTACTGCAAGCTGGAAGAACAATGGCATATACACTTTTCGTGCACAGGGCCAGATCTATCACAACATAAGGTCATTTGGCAAAGAAGAGGGTAAGGAGCCAAGACATCTCGAGCTTTACTTCTACGACGGTGATCCAAGCCTTGAGCACCGCTATCGACGATATCGTGAAGAGAAGTGCCAAAAAGACAAGGAAGTCATTAAGAGGCTTGTGGTCATCCTTCGTGACAACCCATACTCACAACATCTTAGGAGTGTGGGCCAGGCTCACCACCTCGAGGACTATCATGTCACACTAAACCTTGACCAGAGGTTGGACCAGAGAACATACAATGTACCATCAACTTTAGAGGTGGCTGCTGTTTGGATCGAGGGAAGCGAACTCCTTGGTCAGTTCTAGAATAGTGTTGTCCTGCATGGGAAAGATAGAAGCAGAGACGGCATCTGCTCATATCATGGATGTTATGATGCTCTTTCATACCCTCTATTCTTCCCTAAGGGTGAGCTTGGGTGGCACATGGATATTCCGAAGAAAGGAGTTAGTATGGAAGAAGTCATCGAGTATCATGCCCTACAGAAGGCTCGTAGTGGGTTAGAAGAAGAAATAGGTTTGTTATTCCAAACTAGGATGAGATCAAGCGTGAACTCTACCCTGGCCAGACACCACAGGATCGTCCAGATCTCGTTGTTCGGGTCTTTAGAGCAAAACTACAAGAGCTGAAGGATAGACTACTAAAAAAGGATATCCTTGGAAAGGTGCGAGCACATGTTTATGTTGTGGAGTTCTAGAAGAGGGGTCTGTCGCATGCACATTTTTTGCTAATCATGGATAGAAAGTACAAGATCACGTGTCCAGAGTAGTATGATCGCCTCATCTCTGCTGAGCTCCCGAACAAGAAGAAGTACCTAGTCTTGTACAAGATGGTTACCAAACATATGATGCATGGCCCTTGTGGACTGCTTAATCATGATTGTCCATGCACAAAGGGTCGTGATTCCTGCAAGAACCGTTACCCTAGACCTTTCTGCGATGTCATAGTACAAGGCAAGGATCCATATCCAGTTTACAGGCGGCGTGAAGATGGCCAAAAAGAAAAAGTTCGCGGACACGAGCTTGACAACAGATGGGTCATGCCTTACAACCCGTATCTCCTCTATCTATTCAACTGCCACATCAATGTTGAGGCATGTGGGAGCATCAAGGTAGTCAAGTATCTGTTTAAGTACATTTACAAGGGTCATGACCGGGCATCTGTGGCTATGAGAGAGGCTGACAAGGAGGATAGTGAAGGGAACATTGATGAAATCAAGCAGTACAGAGATGCTAGATGGGTAACCCCCAGAAGCCTTATGGAGGATATACGAGTTTGATTTGAGTGATAGGTACCCTTCTGTTTTGTCCTTATAGCTACATCTTCCAGACATGCACATGGTTTCATTTCATCGGCGCTAGGGGAATTGACGAGTGCTTGCTCATCTAGGTGCTGACAAGTCAATGCTTACAACATACTTCAAGAAGAACAGGATAGATGAAATAGCTCGAGGTATATTGTATCGGGACTTTCCTGAGTTCTATACGTGGCAAGCACGGGCAAAGTTTGGCAAAATAGTTTACGTCGTGATACATTACGATAGATTGGAAGAATCGTGTCTGCCAATCCAGCCGAGGGGAGCGTTACTATCTTAGGGTTCTCCTGAACCACGTGGCAGGTGCAACCTCGTTTGAGTGTCTAAGTACCATGGATGGCAAAATCCTACCGACCTTCCGTGAAGCTACAGTAAGAAGGGGCTTAATCGAAGAGGACAACACGCTGAACGAGAGTCTCGCTGAGGCAACCGGGTGGATGATGCCATATGCGCTGCAAAGGCTCTTTGCAACAATATTGGTATTTTGTGAGCCTAGTGATGTGTTTGGACTATGGGAGAAACACAAGGAGGCAATGTCGGAGGACTACAAGCGCAATAATCAATCCATCTTCATGGTGGAGCAGATGGTCCTCATGGATATTCAAAAATTGCTACAATCAATGCAGAAGGATATAAAGATGTACCCACTTCCTAATATCGACGACACATATGATGTCTCCCGTGATATTCCTAGAGAGATTTTTGAGGTGGCTAGCATTGAGGCTAACGAGGATGATGTGGCTCTGTCAGACACCCTTAACAAGGAGCAGCGGGTTGCATACGATGAGATCATGTCCTCGATTGATACCGACGACGGTGGTCTCTTCTTTGTGGATGGTCCTGGCAAGACCGAAAAGACGTATCTATACAGAGCACTTCTCGCTACTATATGCAGTCAGAAAAAGATTGCAGTGGCAACAACTACATCTAGTGTTGCGGCCTTAATAATGCCTGGTGGTAGAACCGCCCACTCGCGCTTCAAGATTTCCCTCACCATCGATAATGGGGCCTTTTGCACCTTCACGAAATAGAGTGGTACTACCAAGCTGCTTCGGGCCGCATCCCTTATTATTTGGGACAAGGTGACAATGATAAAGAGGCAAGGTGTTGAGGCACTAGACAACAACCTTCATGATATAATGGACCGACCAGAGTTGCCGTTTGGGGGAAAGACCGTGGTGTTCGGTGGAGATTTCAGACAGGTTCTTCCCGTTGTTCGGAGAGGGTCAAGGGCTCAGGTAGTTGGTGCCTCACTACGGATGTCGTACCTTTGGGATTCCATGCGGCATCAAAAACTGGTGCGCAACATGAGGGCAAAGAGCGACCCATGGTTTGCAGAATACTTGTTGCGCGTCGGTGGAGGTTCTAAGGAGGCGACTGTTGATGATGAAATCCGTCTTCCTCATGATATATGTGTTCTGCACACCAGGGAAGATAGTGATCTTGATACTCTAATTGATTGCATATTCCCTAACCTCAATGCAAATATGTCAAGCAAAGATTATATCACCTCTCGCGCGATATTATCTATGCGGAATGAATGGGTTGATATGATTAATATGAAGATGATAGCTCATTTCCACAGGGATGAGATGGTGTACCATAGCTTTGACTGTGCGGTGGACGATCCACACAACTACTACCCTGAGGAATTCCTTAACACTTTGACACCCAATGGTCTACCTCCACATGTGTTGAAGCTGAAGATTGGTTATCCGGTCATATTGCTTAGGAACATTGACCCTGCGAATGGGCTTTGTAATGGTACCAGGTTTATCATACAGGGGTTCCAAAAGAATACCATAGACGCAGAAATTGTGTTGGGACAACACGCTGGAAAGCAGGGTTTTCTGCCTCGAATACCCTTATGCCCGTCGGACGATGAGATGTTCCCTTTTCAATTTAAGCGAAAGCAGTTCCCTATTTGGCTTAGCTTCGCAATGACTGTTAACAAGGCACAGGGGCAGACTATCCCTAACATCGGAGTATACTTGCCGGAACCTGTATTCTCGCATGGCCAATTGTATGTGGCGCTATCAAGAGCTACAACAAGATCTAACATTAGGATCTTGGCTATGCCAGCTGCTGAGAAGGACGTGAACAAGTGAAAAGGGAAAGGGAAGGGGAAGAAGAGACCGACAAATGATATATTCACAAAGAATATTATATATAAAGAGATTCTAACTCTATGAAAGAGGTAATGCATTACACGTCGATACATATTTTTCAAGATATATCAATAGTACTTTAACTTTAAAAATTAACAAACAACTTATGTGCAGGATATTTCTAACTACAGCTTCAGCCATCTGTATGCTTCAGCTGCAAGAAGTCAGACGCCACATCTTGGACTTGAAAATCTTCTGGGTTGTCTTTGATTGGTGACCAGCTGCAACTTGGTATTCGTGCAAAGCACGTTCTCTTAGTCGAACTATTGAGAGATTATATTCTTAATTGTAGAATAGATTCTAAAACATGTATTGTGAAACACAAACTTGTTATGATTATCTTTCCATAGCATTTGATTTCTAAAGAAGTGCAAGCTTATCTTTCACGTATCGTAGCCATGAAATGATGTGACAATTGAAGTTGATATTTTAGTTTTGCATTCAAATTTAGAGTTATATTTTCACTATCTATCTTTCGTGAAGACTTATGTAATATTGATTGGAACATTATGATTGCGGTATCTATTTTAGATAACAACATAACACACGCTCATACATATGTTATCGTGGTATTATGTTTTCCTGTTGCAATGCACGGGCATTTTCCATTAGCCTCAGGTACTGGGTGAAGCTGTGGCATCACGTTTAGCTGCACCATGTCTTTCCATGATTTTAGACCATCCTTTGACTTGCCTGCGTCCATCAAGGTAGCAATGAGACTCTCAAAGATATTCTTTTGCATGCGCATAGCATCAATGGCATGGGGGACCTCCAAGTCTGGCCAATAAGGCAGATATTGAAAGAAGATCGATTGTTTCTTGAAAGATACGCCTTTGACAGGAGGTGTGCTTCTATCTCTGTTCATCCCATCCAGATTCTTCTTTTCATAGACGATGCGTATGTTTTTCACCATTATGTGCACGTGTTCTCCATTATGACGTCTCTTTAGAGGGGGTTCAATCTCCGGGGTGTTATCATAAAATCTAAAGAACCATTTGTTGCGGTACTTGTGACTTATCTTTAAAAAGCACCGGTTCCTTAGGTAAACTATCTTCTTGGATGCATTCAGGAACACCCATGTAGTACCATCCAAGCAAACTAAGCATCCTATCTTCCGTTTGATCTGTCTAGACAAAGCAAACAGCGCAGGGTAATCATTGGTAGTAACAAATATTATTGCTCTACATATGAAGTCCTCCTTTTGGAACACATCGTACATCGGCTCCCCATGCCTCCATAGCCTCTCCATTTCTTGCATCAAATGCTCGAGGAACACGTCTATACCAATGCCTGGTTGTTTTGGGCCAGAAATAAGAATAGTGAGGAGAAGGTACTTTCTCTTCTGACACAACCACGTTGGGATGTTGTACATGGTCAAAATCACTGGCCAAGTACTGTGGTCGCTCATCCTCTCATTGAAGGGATTCATTCCATCGGTGCTCAAGCCAAACCATACATTCCTTGGGTCATCACTGAATTCTTTATGCTTCTCATCTATCCTTTGCCACTGACTACAATCAGCCGGGTGTGCAATCTTATCATCATCCACCTTGCGCTCATCATCCCACCAAGTCATGAGTGCGGCTTCTTTAGGGTTTAGGAAGATACATCTCAAGCGGTCGGTCCTCTAGGGGTTGAGTGTGGTAGAACCACCTAATCTAATGCCTCCCAAGAGTACTTGTCTTCCATTAGACACTAAGTACTCAAGGGAGGACACCAAATTAGACGGTTCTGTCGAGCACACCCCCAAGGGAGAACGCAAAAATTCATATTTTTCCATCAGGATCACAAATGAGAGAATAAAGCTTACAACTTTCTTAAATCATTTCTTACATCACTTTACATGCAGCATCAGAGTATAATATTTATTATTTATAACAGCGGAATATGAACATGTGATCAGAGTTATGAACAATTTAATTTAACAGCGGAATATAAACATGTGAACAAAGTTACAACGAAAATAAATATCTATTCATGACATGATGAAGCATTGATATAAAAAGTATGACAACAGATTATAAAACTTCCATTTAGAAGGACATTTAGTGAGAGTTATAAATAAAAACTATGATCGTAGCATAAAGGAATCCTCTCTGTGCCCACCAGGAGGAATCCACACACAAGGGTCAGCTCTAGCATCCACCTATCACCTGCAATAGGAGGAAATAAAACCCTGAGTACTCAATTGTACTCATCAAGACTTACCCGATAGGAGAAAAGAAAAGACTCCAAGGATATACAAGGCTATCTGGCTTGTGGGTTTATTGCATCTGCAGGAAGCATTACTAAGCGTGCATCCTTATATTCAATTTTATTAGCAGTCATCATTAGTTCATTAACCAAACATTCTATGTCAGCACCTATGCTACTTTCAAGCAGGTGGTAAGCAATCAGATTTCCTTTTACCATCTTTCATCTTCCAGTTCTTACTACGATGCTAGAGTTTAGACAAGTCGTATCGACACGATGGCGATTCATGAATCAATGAGCCTAGCTAGGTACCCCAAAAACACATGCCCCGCTTGTACCCCAGGCACAAGCAGGAACAACCCACTCCCCTCCTATCATGGGGTCTAGGTCCCCGTCCAAACTTAGACTCCAAGCCCCCGCCCCTGAGTCCCGGACTCAGAGTGGTGCAAGGACCTCCACCCAAAAACCACCATGAAAGTCGGTCCGAAAAGAGTCAGAACCCATGACAAGAGAGTAACAAGTCTTCCTTGCGCCCATACCCAAGTATGTGCTCGAGATAATAAATCTGTGACTTGCCTAGCGTCCATTGCAACGGCCGGTCCTTAACCAACACAGACAAGGAAAAAGTGTAACCAAGCTATGCCCCGTTGGCCTCAAGACACAACCTCTTACACCCACCAATACCCAAACCATATCCCTGCCCGGTCTCCATTTTTCCTTTCCACCATTTTATCATGAGTGATAATAATATAGTAACAACAATAATATATTTACTATCTCTCGCGAGTGACAGGCAATCACTCAACTTCTATCAGAGTCCTATAGCATAGCAATCTACACGATCCTATCATACTAGTAAGACTCATAGGAATAAGATTTATATATGCAAGTGGGTTTCATTCAACTCCTTAAAACTTAATGCACAAATAAAATTTAAAGTGCAGAAAAGTAGGGGTTATGCACCGGGGCTTGCCTAGGTAAGATTTAATCAAAAGTTAGCTTTCCATCATGGCGACATGATCTCCAAAAATACCATTTCTCCAGCAACTCCCGATGAATCCGCGATCGATCGACGTCCCTATTATGATATGCAATGCGATGCAATGCAAAGACGTAATTAATCAACTGCAACCGTTACTCGTAAAATACGATTTATGCCTTTCAAGTTAACGAGCTAGTTCTAATGACTAATGTACTAATCTATGTATCAACATCGTTGAGAAAGGTGTCATTTCCCAACAAGTGTTTTAGTTATATAATTCCAAGGTGTTTCTTTATCCCATTCTATTGATTTAATCTTCATTCGAAATAGGGCATTGTTATCTATCTAGCAAACTAATTATTCTGGAGCTACAAAAATTACATGGAGCAACTAATAATATTAGTAATTTATTGTAAAAGTTTTAGAGTCAACACTATCACCATTTTCTCACAAAAATTCCCACAAGTTCACATTTTAACAATATTAAACATTTTAAATTAATTAGAGCAACCCTAAAAACATATAGGCTTATGCGAACAAAATACACTATTAGGTAGATCATGATTTTAGAAACTTAACAAAATTAGTTTCATAATTTTTGGATACCTACACAATTTTATTTGGAATTCACAAATTTATCTTATAAGCTAAATTAGAAATTGCTCTACAAATCGAAAAGGCTGGCGTCCACGACCTCGGCCCAACGCAAAACGTGCGCACGCGGTCCAGTGGAGGCCGGTGGCGCGCGGCGGGCGTGACCCAACGCGGGGACGGGGCGCGAGCAGCCCAGCAACGGCCCACGCGTGGTGCAGGCGCGACGACAGTAGGCCAGACCAGCGCGGACGAGCCCGCAGGCGCGATGATGGTTTTGCAAACACGTCCCTATGCTTCTATTTTTTAGTATACTACTGTTCATATGAGTCACTGTTATACACTTAGCCCCCTCGGAAAAAAAACTTCTATTTACACATTCACATCCTCACCTTCTCCAGAGCAGAGTATGCGTGGGGAAAATCATCGCTAGCGGCCGATTCGTCATGGGGAAGGCATGACGAAGGTGGAGGACTGGCCGCGGGGTGCGCGGGACCAACCCGCATCCAAGGGTGCCAACAACACGGGATGAAGGGGCCCACAACAATGGGGCAACATGCGGTGGCGGATGTGGCAGAACCACCCGAAATAGCACACTTATGGAGGCACTCGTCTTCCACCAGACATTAAGCACCCCAAAAGCAAGCTAACACAAGCGGTATCCGTCGGGCACACCCCGAGGGAGAACCCGAAAGATCCACATTTTCCCCAAGGATCCAATAATGAGAACGTGTTACAATACAAGTCCATTTCATACATCAGAGATTCTTGAAAAGTACATTATTACATTACCAAATGTTAGAGTGCGGAATGATAAAAAACGGAATTTAAATAAACATCTAGCGATAGGAGCGAGGATTCCGTCTGAGCCCACCAGAAGGATCCTCCACACAAAGGTACTTCTCATGCATCACCTGCAACAGGTGTAAATAAACCCTGAGTACACAATGTACTCGCAAGACTTATCCGACTAGTGGGAATAATTTCCTAACTCTAAGGAATATGATAAGCTTTATGGCTTGCTGGTTTCTTTTGGCAGAAAGCAATACTAATAGTGAGTCCTTATTTATGTATTATTATCAGCCATATTAAGTTATCATCTAGCCAGTCTATATAAGCACCTGTTCTACCTTCAAGCAAGAGTTGAGCAATCAGTTCCATTTCTTTTCATTTCAACTTTCAGTTCTTACTACGGTGCTAAACCGTAGACAAGCCGTACCGGATTTCCTAGCGATTCGCGAATCAATGTGCCCAGCTGGGTGCCCCGAAAACACACGCCCCGCTTGTATCCTAGGCACAAGCAGGACTAACCCATCACTCTCCTATCCTAGGTGTCTAGGTCCCCATCCAAACTTGGACTCCAAGCCCCCACTCCTGAGTCTCGGACTCAGTTTGGTGCAAGGACCTCCACCATCTTCGCCTCCAATCAGTCGGTCCGGAAAGAGCCAAATCCACGACAAGAGAGCAGCAAGTCTTCCCTACGCCAATACCCAAGTATGCGCTCGGGACAATAAATCTGTGACTTGTCTAGAGTCATATGCAATGAACGATCCTTAATCGACATAGACAGGGAAAAAGTGTAACCGAGCTATGCCCTGTTGGCCGTAGGACACAACCCCTTACACCCACCAATACCCAAACCATATCCCTGCCCGGTCACCATTTGTCTTTACCATTTTATCATGAGTGGTCATATTTATCACCTACTTGCGAGTAACGGCAGGTTACTCACGCTACCGATATCCTGAGCATAGCAGCTACTCGATCTGTACTAGTAGGACTCATGGTTAGATATATTTATGCAGGTAGTTTCCATATAATGCCTGTAACTTAAATGCACATCACATATATATATTCAGTGATCATTAAAGTAGAGGTTATGCACCAGGGCTTGCCTTGGGTAGGCGACGGGTCTGTAAGGTCAGCACCAACAGGCTCTGGGGCTCCCTCCTACACGAGGATCTCCTCCTCGTACTCCTCAATCACCTCGTCGTAGTCCTGTTCATCAACGGGCACGAATTCTACCAGCTCGCGATCTACATGAAATAATGATGCAATGCTTAAGAACATGACAACAGCAACTCTTAAAATAAAAGTACATCTGTTTAACTACTAAGCTAGTACTATCGACCACGGTACTAAGCTATCTATTATTACTGATAACAAGTTTGAAGTATGACATTCATTATTATTATAGCAACTATAGGTATTCTTACTCCTAATGCTAATTTACGCTATATACGATAAAACAAGGGTAATAGCTACTTTATTTAGCAACTCATCCTATGGCTACAAAATTTACAGCAAGTACATAATGACCTAGGGAACCTACTATAAATTTTTTATGTCTATAGCTATCACCAATTGTCCACAAATATTCCTACAAATATTAATCTACATAATATTAGCTCTCTAGTTTTGAATTTATGACCCAATACTTGCCACAACTAACTGCAGTCTAACTGTACTAACAAGTAGATGGTATTTTTGCGAACCTAACAAAATTAGTCTCACTATTTTTGGACCACTACATAATTTACTACAAATTATCAAAGTTCAGCTTGAAAACTAAATTGAATAAGCATTTCTACTTTACTGGAAATTGAAGAAAACAATTTCTAACCCATGGCCCAACACGCGCGGCTCGGCCCACAACGGCGCAACGCGCGCGTCAGCGCAGCGCGGCCCACACGTGGGCACGGCCCAGCCGGACGACGGCCCGCGGAGAGAAGGATCCGCACGCGACGGCAAAAATGCAGAAACGCCCCCGGACTACTTTGTATTCCCTGCGAGCTCTAAGGCACTATTCCTCTAGTCTACGGTTTTATAGCTACGCCCTCGGAATATGCTATCCTCACATCAGCGACACCCCTACGGGCACCCACGCGCACTGGCACGACGGTGCTGGCACCGGCGACCTATGCCGGCCACAACAGACCTTCCCCTCCACAACAACCGAGCTGACCCTTACCTAGGAGCGAACACGAAGTGCTGGGTGAAGAAAGCGTGAGCCAAGCTGCAGTAGCGCGGTCTGACCATGGTGGCGGAGGTCCTGCAGTTATGGCGGTGCTGTTCCGGTGAACGTCAGCAAGGCCACGGCAAAATAGGTAGCTAGTGAACTCTTATGACTCACTGCGGAACCCTTCGAGACGATGATTTGTTCGGAGATGGCCCGAGCCGAGCTAGCCACGTACGCGCGAGGTGGTGTGGCGGCGCACGGCGATGGCACGGCCGTGTCAGGGAATGATGGGCTATGGTAGCGTTACGACAGAGGTGCGCAGGGTACTTAGGAGGGGGAGATGAGGCCGGTGGTGCAAGGAATCGCCATGGGGTGCTCTGGATAGGTGGCTTGCCGATGGTGCATGCTCATCCGGTCTTATGGACCTGGCGGAGCGGTGATTTCAAATTGAGGCTCTGTGCGGCGGTACACGCAGCGAGGTGGGGACGGTTGCATGGCCAGCTACCCAGCGGAGCCGAGGATGCGATGAATTGGATTATAGTGCTGCTATCACGGTGAATCGAAGGAAGGGGTCCCGCTGGTTATGGCGACAGCGGAGACAAGGGGTTCTGGCGCGGCATGCCTCGGCACAGCCATGGCCGTCAATGCAATGTACACGTGCACATAACGACGGGGAACAGCGAGGCATGCTCCAGGCGGCTGTCCGCCTGGCTGAACCCGCAAGCCGACGAAGCTCGGTGATGCGTCACAGCGAACGGCGCTAGGCAAAGGAAGCACTAGCGCAACGTGACGCCGAAATGATGGTGGAGCAGGCGGCTATCCCATGCGCGTGTAGCCGCAGTGGGGGTACTGTGCAATGCGACGGCAAGGCAGAGCCGCCAAAGCCCGGATGCAGTGCGCTTGCGTGCGTGGTGAGTGCCGGGAAGATGCGTCCACCCGAGTAGCATCGTGAGACCCGGTGCACCTCTGACCAATGCTGGGCAGGGCACGGGCGACGTCCGGACAAACGCTTCAGCCATGGTGTTGTGAACCTCGCGCCAGCGCGTGGCAGCAAGCAGCCAAGGCAGCAGCGCCAGGACCAAGCACGCGACGTGCTAGCATAGGACGACAGTGAGGACACGACCGACGCTTCAGCACGCGCTGGCCGAGCCAGCAGCGGCGCCAAGCCGAGCAGCGGTGGTGACTGTGGTCAGCGTGGGTTTTGTTCGAAATAGGTATCGTGCCCGGTTTAAAGCGGTCGCAAAACCCTACCCGAAGGTCCAAACGCCAAACTACTTCTTCCATACTCCAGTGGGTACGTAGAGCTATCGACCTAAGCTGCGACACCACGCAACTTCTTAAGCCGATCTCTCTACAAAAATTACCAAAAGTGGCTTCGTCGACCCATTTTGAAACTTACGCGAAATGATGTAACTTTGAACGGTTTTGCGTTGAATTCCAATTCCGACCTACTGGATGTACTAGCTAGCTATTCTCATCCTCGACCGCACATATTTCATCGTCGCCTATGAAGTACGTACTACAACTTTATTAAAGTTCGCATAAACGTTCCACGTCATTTTTATTCGATAAAAATTCGCTTAGAATACTAAACGATATAAAGCGACATGAAACGAAAGATTTGTTTCCTTGTTTCGGATAAATGTTTCAAGTACCGTACATTAATTTATACTTTATGTTACACACCTTTGCACATAAGTATGATGCTCATGCAGTGTTTTAGCAAAAACTATACAATGTAACACTGAGGGTGTTATAGCGGAGCTGCATGGTGACCGGACATGCCCACCTCGGCGGTGCGGCACCCACGGAGATGGAGCAGTGCGAGGCAACGTGGGCCTAGGCGCTCTCGCACTTGACCATATTATTTTAGCTTCCAAAAATTCATTTTCTAAACAACTTTATGCATTAACAAGCATAACTAAAACTCTAAGGTTTTATTATTTAGCAAATTTTACTTTCAACAAATTTTGTTTATAAAAATTATTTTCATGCTCAATCCAACTGAACAAGCCATTCGCCATTTACTTGCTAGAATTATCATCGAACATTTTTAAATATTTTTACGCACTAAATGAATTAACTCAGATATTTAGTTTAGTCCATACGTCATACTAACTCGTAGAAACAAAACATCTAGGAACTAATTAACCCATTGTTCAATATAATTCGCCAAAATTGACACTTTTAAACATAAGTTAAATTTTAAAATCCGAGAAAATCATTTCGGTAAATCCTCTTAGGTCAAAACCTCGGTGCTAAGCAAGCTCGTAACACCAAAGGTGTTACAACCAAACCCCCTAAAAAGAATCTCATCCTGAAATACGATTACATTTCGTAGACAGAGATTACACGAAAGATTACGTGACTTCGAATACTAAACCACACGGGGATTTAGGGATGCATGGTTAAGAGTAGCCTAGTACAACCAAAGCTTAATCCAGAAGTCGAAATAGACGAGGGCAATGGAGAAACAACAAGATAATGATTATCCAAAACATGGCATATGACCAACAGATCTAGAAACAGGAGACTGAGAAGTCAAACATCGTGAACCCTAAGACCAACTAACCAAAGGGAACTTGAACTTCTTCGAAAACCAGATCCTTTCTTCTCGGATTACATCATCACCTCAGACTGACGAGCCTAGTCCCACGAATGACGACTGGACCTCGTAGCTCTGCTCCGAATGTGAGGGGAATGGGGATGAAGAAGAAAAGCAAGGACCAAAAGCATCTTATAGTGGTGAACGGAGGTGGGGCACAACACACCGGAAGTTGAGATGGCATGGATGAGATACAGAGACGGTTCATACAGTGGGGATAAAGTCAGCCCTGGTGCACTTCCTATGCGAGCGAGCGGCAAAGAGGAGGATAAGGAGAGGAGTGGAGAGGGGGTCGCTCGATGAGGGAGGCGTGCGGGCAGCCGTGTGCCCAATAGAAGAAAGAAGGGAGGGGGAAGGGGGGTCTGGTACGGGGACGAGAGCGTGGGGTCGACAGCCGACCGGATGCCAGGAAAAGGAAAAGCGCACAAGGATGGTGAGTGCGGCACGATGTCGTGGCCACGCGAGAACGGGGTGCTAAGGGGCCCGACATAGATGGCATTCACAGGGCACGCAGCGAAATAACCTGGCATGCGTAGTGTGGTCAAACTAAACACAGGGCTTGAGACATGACGTCCACTCATGCTTTTACAATTACTCTAGACTACCCACGGCTACTTTCCTTGCTACTCTTCTTTTCTTCCCCTCCTTGGCCACATCCGTCTTTCATGTAGACTATGACCATGTCATACGTTCTTCCTCCAAAACCACATTCTCTTGCTTACTTTGAGAGAACACTATTTCATCAACCCGTTGTGGATTTCCTGTTTGAACACCTAAACATTTCCAAGGAGAATATTTTGTAGCAAAAGCGGTACGGCGGTGTAACTTGGCAAAGGTACTTGGTCAACAACCTCGATACTAGTGCATGCCGAGTAGCGTCACCATGTGGCAGCTATTCCATAGGGGCCCTTGGTTTCATGGCGGCACCATAAGCTATTAACCAGGCAACTATTACCAACTTACACGCCATGAAGGCGGTGGGGTCATAGACCATAGAGTAAGAGGGGTATTGCAAGGGAAGATTTAAACAACAAGGGTTCCCTTCACAACAAGGGACAAGGAATTCAAATCCAACGATAGATTTGATTTAAGGAGATTCAAGTGTTCTGTTGGGATATCCATAATTAGTCGATACAGTGTCCTATGTCCTCTAATCACGGCTGGTTTGCTGGCATCTAAATGGTAACCTCTCTTGTAACCCTCTTAATGTCATCCTTGAATACCCTAAGCACTTCTAACGAAACTTAAGGTAGATGAATGTAATAACACAACAAAATAACAAAATGCATATTCCAAACGTCATTAGGCTGGTGCAACATATAGACACTCTCTCTCCCATTTTCGATAGATGCTTCACCTTCCCTACGGGCGGACGATCTCAACAACAATGGACGAAAAACAACAGCAAGAGTATAGTACTGGAGAACAGCGACGAAAAGCACTACTACTACGGGTACGCCTTCCCAAGGCAACTAATCTACTCTGGACCACGCATCTTCATTCCTGGCTCGGCGGATTCTTCTACCACCCTGGCTATGGGTCTGCCTCTTCTCTTGGCAATGGCTGAGTGAGAGGAATCAAGGGTTCTACTTCTAACACTTCTTAGGGTGGAGGTGCTGGTGGCACCGCAATGCCGGTTCTCCTTCTTTCTGGTGGGTGGATAGGGATTCCTTCCATGATCAAGGGATCCTACCGTTCCACAGCCAGCATCCTTCGCTTGGCCCTGGTGACCAGGAAGGCCTCTCCCAACTGATGGACATGCCGATCTTCTACCGCCTTTAAGGCTTCTGTCATGGTAGTCTCTTGACTCTCTGCAGCTGCCGCACTAGCATGTGGTTCGGCAAGCTACACCTAGAGCATCCTGGAGAAGATCTTGACTTCCTCAGCTCGACAAAGGTACTTCCTCAGCTCCGAGGCTTGCTGGTCATACTTCTTATCCAGAGTAAGTAGATACGTGGTCAAGTGCACCATGGTAGGGCTATCTTCTTGTGCATCTCGCCCTTGCAAAGCCTCCATGCGAGCCCTCCATGCCCGTCGATTCTTTTCCAAAGGTGGAAAGAACCTCATGGGGGTACGGGCAATGGGCTCTTCATAGATCTGACAAAGATACCACAAGGCTTTGCAAGCCACAACCTAGTAGGTGTTAATGAAGCAAAACCCAGTTGCGGTCACATTCTAGGCTTCAGTGATGTCAGGGAACTCTTCACTCTTCCCAATGTAGACGGTAACCTCACACCGCTCGGTGCCATGCTTCTCATACTCATGGCCCTCATACTTGGGACGATCTTTGACTCTGAGCTTTTGCAGGGTGGCATGCTGGATTCTAGGAAAACCCTCAACGTTTAGGCAGTAACTACTAACCTAGGCTGCTGCCATTTTTGGCGATGGTTGTGAGGAAGGACTGAGCGAAAAGCTTGCTCAAAGGAAAAGCTAGACTAGCTAAAGTGCACCGAGTGGTGGTACCAATGGCTAAGTCGGGCCCTGCTTGTAATGGTAGAGCGGTCAGTGGTCCTAGCGTAGTCCACCAAGGTTCCTATGTGGGATCACTATGAATGAATCGACCAAATTTTGTGTGTGTTTGTGGCGAGCGAGGTCCGAGGCCATTACTAACTAGTATGATTGTAGGGCAAGTGTCTGACCAGAGCATAGAAAAGGGTATGGGGAGACATGGGTCATGACCGATATGAACCACGGGTGAACGCGGAGCACAAAGCCACAGTGCAGAAATAATTCCAGAACAAGAACGAGTTAGTCGTGCATAATATGACACGCGTGACACCTATGAGAGGCGTATCTGCAAGCAATACGGGCATTACAATGCACAAACAGGATATGCATGAATGCACATCCTATACGTCCTTCCACTATTGCCACATATAGGGCAACCGTTCTCAGATTTTTGGCACATCGTTCTCTCCCTGTAGCTAGTCGATACTATCGGACTATGCTCGGGTCAGTGTACCTGCAGGAAACTTGATTAAGCCTATCTAAGTCAGTAGAGTGCCATCTATCCTGGATACATAACCATAGTAATAGGGCTACTTATATAACTTCACATAAAATGTCCTATTCTTTCGAAAAGAATTTGTTGTCAAATATTATTTTAGGAAAGGTTTTCGAAGCTTTATTTCCTCATTTGCGTGCTCTGATACTATCTGTGGCAGAACCACCTAATCTAATGCCTCCCAAGAGTACTTGTCTTCTATTAGACACTAAGTACTCAAGGGAGGACACCAAATTACACGGTTCTGTCAAGCACACCCCCAAGGGAGAACCCAAAAATGCATATTTTTCCATCAGGATCATAAATGAGAGAATAAAGCTTACAACTTTCTTAAATCATTTCTTACATCACTTTACATGCAGCATCATAGTATAATATTTATTATTTATAACAGCGGAATATGAACATATGATCAAAGTTATGAACAATTTAGTTTAACAGCGGAATATAAACATGTGAACAAAGTTACAATGGAAATAAATATCTATTCATGATATGATGAAGCATTGATATAAAAACTATGACAACAAATTATAAAACTTCCATTTAGAAAGACATTTAGAGAGAGTTATAAATAAAAACTATGATCGTGGCATAAAGGAATCCTCTCTGAGCCCGCTAGGAGGAATCCACACACAAGGGTTAGCTCTAGCATCCACCTGTCACCTGCAATAGGGGGAAATAAAACCCTGAGTACTCAATTGTACTCATCAAGAATTACCCGACAGGAGAAAAGAAAAGACTCCAAGGATATGCAAGGCTATCTGGCTTGTGGGTTTATTGCATCTGTAGGAAGCATTACTAAGCGTGCGTCCTTATATTCAATTTTATTAGCAGTCATCATTAGTTCATTAACCAACCATTCTATGTAAGCTCCTGTGCTACTTTCAAGCAGATGGTAAGCAATCAGATTTCCTTTTACCATCTTTCATCTTCCAGTTCTTACTACGATGCTAGAGTTAGACAAGTCATACCGACACAACAGCGATTCACGAATCAATGAGCCTAGCTAGGTACCTCGAAAACACATGCCTCGCTTGTACCCCAGGCACAAGCAGGGCCAACCCACTACCCTCCTGTCATAGGGTCTAGGTCCCCATCCAAACTTGGACTCCAAGCCCCCACCCCTAAGTCCTAGACTCAGAGCGGTGCAAGGACCTCCACCCAAAAACCACCATGAAAGTCAGTCCAAAAACAGCCGAAACTCATGACAAGAGAGTAACATGTCTTCACTGCGCCCATACCCAAGTATGTGCTCGGGATAATAAATCTGTGACTTGCCTAGCGTCCATTGCAACGGCCGGTCCTTAACCGACACAGACAGGTAAAAAGTGTAACCAAGCTATGCCCTGTTGGCCGTAGGGCACAACCTCTTACACCCACCAATACCCAAACCATATCCCTGTCTGGTCTCCATTTTTTCTTTCCACCATTTTATCATGAGTGATAATAATATAGTAACAACAATAATATATTTCCTATCTCTCGCGAGTGACAGGCAATCACTCGACTTCTATCGAAGTCCTGTAGCATAGCAATCTACATGATTCTGTCATACAAGTAAGACTCATAGGAATAAGATTTATATATGCAAGTGGGTTTCATTCAACTCCTTAAAACTTAATGCACAAATATAATTTAAAGTGCAGAAAAGTAGGGGTTATGCACCGGGGCTTGCCTGGGTAAGATTTAATCAGAAGTTAGCTTTCCATCATGGCGACATGATCTCCAAAAGTAGCATTTCTCCAGCAACTCCCGATGACTCCGTGATCCATCGACGTCCATATTATGATATGCAATGCGATGCAATGCAAAGACGTAATTAATCAACTGCAACCGTGACTCGTAAAATACGATTTACGCCTTTCAAGTTAACGAGCTAGTTCAAACAACTAATGTACTAATCTACGTATCAACATCATCGAGAAAGGTGTCATTTCCCAACAAGTGTTTTAGTTATACAATTCTTTCTTTATCCCATTCTATTGATTTAATCTTTATTCGAAATAGGGCATTATTATCTATCTAGCAAACTAATTATTCTAGAGCTACAAAAATTACAAGGAGCAACTAATAATATTAGTAATTTACTATAACATTTTTAGAGTCAACACTATCACCATTTTTCTCACAAAAATTCCCATTAGTTCACATTTTAACAATATTAAACATTTTAAAATAATTAGAGCAACCCTAAAAACATATAGGCTTATGCGAACAAAATACACTATCAGGTAGATCATGATTTTAGAAACTTAACAAAATTAGTTTCATAATTTTTAGACACCTACACAATTCTATTTTGAATTCACAAATTTACCTTATAAGCTAAATTAGAAATTGCTCTACAAATCGAAAAGGCCGGCGTCCACGACCTTGGCCCAACGCGAAACGTGCGCTCGCGGTCTAGTGGAGGCCGACGGCCCACACAGACGCATGACCCAAGTGGGACGGGGCACGCGTGCTGGCGTGAGCGGCCCAGGCGCGGCGGGCGTGGCCCAATGCAGGGACAGGGCACGAGCGGCCCAGCAACGGCCCACGCGCGGCGCAGGCGCGACGGCGGCAAGCCGGCCCAGCGCGGACGAGCCCACTGGCACGATGATGGTTTTGTAAACATGTGCCTACACTTCTATGTGTTTAGTATACTACTGTTCATATGAGTCACAGTTATACACCTAGCTCCCCAGGAAAAACTTCTATTTACACATTCATGTCCTCACCATCTCTAGAGCAAAGTACGCATGGGGAAAACCATCGTCGGCGGCCGATTCGGCATGGGGAAGGCACGACGGTGGCAGAGCACCAGCCGCAGGGTGCGTGGGACCAACCTGCATCCAAGGGTGCCAACAGCATGGGATGAGGGGCCCACAACAGTGGGGCGACGTGCGGTGGTAGAGCTACATGGCGACCGAACGTGCCCACCTCGGTGGAGTGGCACCGATGGAGATGGAGCGGTGCGGGGCAACACAAACCCAGGCATGCTCGCGTGCGTGGTGACCAGCGATGGTGGGGCCGCAGGTGCTTGCAGCGGCCGTCCACGCCCATGGCGGCATGTAGAGGCCGCGATAGGGGAAAAAGAGCCGTCACCGGTGGGGTCTCTGGCCAGGGCGGGAAGAGCTGGTCGTGGTCGACAACAGCGAGGCGCATTAGCATGGGCTGTCTGAGCGGAGGTAGAAGGAGCAGGCGCTAAAGGTGGAGCCCTGCGGTGGTCGTCAATAGCATGGTGGCCAGGCACGGATGGGCAGGAGGTGCGGCATGGCCAGCAGCGACCGTGGAGGCGAGCAGCTGCGGCTGGCTGGCAGTACGAGGGCACGCGACGCGGGGAAGAAGAGGAGGGGCACCGGTGCTACACGAGGAGGAGCAGGGGAGCAGGGGAGGCGGTGTGCTAGTCCTGGCCGGGAAAGATGGCGAGGGTGCTATGGGGTGTGGGGAAGGAGCGTGGAAGGGGCGGCGACGGTGGGCGTGGCCACTATGGTGGTGCGGGCGTGTAGGGGCATGGGGCACGAACACCAAGGTGCCGATCGCAGCGGTAGGCGAGGAAGAAAGTGCCTACTGCCGCTTGGAGGGCTCGACTAGCGCTCCCATTAAAAATTTCAGACACGACGCAAGTAAGGGAGAGAAGGATAGTGGCGCAGGCAAACAGACGCGTCGGGGTGTAGAGCGCGCGTGGGCATCGACGTTTGAAGTGCATGCGGGGGCGTAGGTGGGCCCGGTGCTACGGGCAGCATGAAAAGCGGTAGCGGTCCGACCAGAGCTAGACGTGGCCAAGGCAAGAGTGCTCTGCTAGTTAAGTCGAGGCCGAGTACATGCGAGAAAATAACGAGGCACCACCATCCCTCAAACTAGTGCATAGATGGGATGACTCAAACCTAGCGGGACGCGAAGGTAGCCAGCTCAGGAAATCATTCATCAAAGCGCTCCTGAACAAGGACACGAGGGAGCATGCACACATGGCGCCTACCGCGCTTGCCCAGTGCAGCAGCGGCACCAAGCCGAGCAGACGAGAGAGCGGGAGAGAGATGTATATGACAAAGCCAGCAGAGGGAGGGAGAGCAAGCAGCCAGCAAGGCCAGCATGCTTGGTCCTATCTCATAACGCGCACGTCGTACCGGTGAGGTAGGTTAGATGAGTGGCCAGCGACACTTTCGTTATTATTTTTAAACTAACAAACATCACATTAACACTCGAACAAGCATTCGAACATATTCACGATGTTCATATCCTGCTGACGATATGATTTTTTACTGTTTATATTTTATATTATTTTAGCTTCCAAAAATTCATTTTCTAAACAACTTTATGCATTAACAAGCATAACTAAAACTCTAAGGTTTTATTATTTAGCAAATTTTACTTTCAACAAATTTTGTTTATAAAAATTATTTTCATGCTCAATCCAACCGAACAAGCCATTCGCCATTTACTTGCTAGAATCATCATCGAACATTTTGAAATACTTTTATGCACTAAGTGAATTAACTCAGATATTTAGTTTAGTCCATACGTCATACTAACTCGTAGAAACAAAACATCTAGGAACAAATTAACCCGTTGTTCAATATAATTCACCAAAATTGATACTTTTAAACATAAGTTAAATTTTAAAATATGAGAAAATCGTTTTGGTAAATCCTCTTAGGTCTAAACCTTGGTGCTAAGCAAGCTCGTAAGACTAGAGGTGTTACACTGAGATTCTTGTACCACCTTTTTTGTACCCTTCTTATTCATCTTTTTCCCTGTGGAGGCTTCATCCCCACCGTAAAGGTCATTGTTCTTGTATCGGCTGGCCCCACACCGGGGACATTTATCCAGTGACTTGAACGTTTCGCCACAAAAAAGGATACAATGGTTGGGGCAAGCATGGATTTTTTCAACCCCCATTGTCAATGGACTTAGGACCTTCGCTTGGTATGTGTTGGTGGGAACTGAGTTTGGTTGTGGCAGCACCCATGACAGGAGATACAATAGATCATTGAAACTACAGTCTTATCAGCCGTATTTAGCCTTTAGGATGAGTAGCTCAAGCACAAAACGTAGCAATGTCCAATGTGTTGGACATCCCTTTTCAACACCATACACAGTCTCCTTCGATGCTTTTGTCACCCTTTCCAAATTTTCTAGATCTTTCAGGCTCTTTAGTAAAATCTCTGGTCCAAGGACCCGAATCATTTCCTCCAAATCATCAAAATCATCTTCATCACCAACACGTGTTCCGCCATCATTATTGGCACCACCTTCGTTGTTACCATCCCAACCACCAGCATCACCACCTTGTTCATTGCCAAACTCAGGATCCATTTGTACATCAAGCTCTTCTGAGTATTGGGACATGTATTCTAGGGTTTCGACGTCGTCTTCTTCTTCATCGTCATCATTATCAACAACCGTTGTTTTACCATGATGAATCCACACTGTGTAGTCCTCAACAAATCCTCGCACAATCAAATGTTCTCTGATGATACTCACATCTGTCCATAGCATAAGGTTTTTGCAATCTTTGCTGGGACAAATAATTGTATCCTTATTCTCTATCAATGTCGTTGCATGCTTCTCTGCGGCTTCAATAAATTTGTTCACCTCTTCACGGAAACCTGCCTTGAACCTTAACGAACCATACACCAAGACTTCATGTACTCCATCTTTTAAAACACAACAGTCAAAGAAAATACATTAAAGGACTACTAATTCAGATATATATGTAAAGAAATCAAATTAATAATTAATTACTTGACAATAATTCTATATACTTCAGATATATATATATATAAATATAAATATAAAATAAAATTACATGAAGCATATCAAACACACACCATGGTAGAGGGTAATTAATTAATGGCCTATTTATCAATAAATAATTAAAAAATATATTTATTAATTAAAATAAATAATTTCAAAGACAACAGTTTGCAACAATTAATATTTTACCCACTACCTTTCATGCAAACCCTATTCCACTTTCATGAAACATAAATTTACAAAAATAAAATAAAAAAAAACAAACCCTATATCTAGATCTAAATCTACATGTACATGAAACATACATGAAACTAGGGTGTAATCTCAACTAAAATCAAGCAAGATCGACTAATAAATGGTGTAATCTTATTTATCTAACTAATTTACACTAATAGCTTCAGAACTAGAGTCTAATTTGCTTCATACAAAGCTCAAGCACCATAGAAGAGAGAGAAAAGCAAAACTCTAATTACGATCACTAACCAACCATTAAAACTACAAATAAAGACTTGGAATAGCATTTTCTTACCTTGTAGAACCTCTCCACCAAAGTATTTGAGATCAAAACCTCCCCCCCTTAGTAGAGCAATTTTTGGGAGGAGCCCAAGGCCTCCCAACCTTTTTTGCTAGGGTTGGAGAGTGGTCCGAGGTGGAAGAAAGTGGCTGCTATATATACAACGGACATTTGTTGGGGTGGCTGGTGATTCAGCCGCCCCTACAAATGGACACAACAGGGGTGCCTGGTAATAGCCGCCTCTATATACCAGCCGCCCCTATAAATCGGCGCATTTGTAAGGGCGACTCGTATTACCAGCCACGCCTGCTGTGCCATTTGTAGGGGCGGCAGCTGTGCTGGAGCCCGAGCACGCCACTGTAGGGGCTACTCCAATGCTAGCCGCCCCTAAAAAAGCCCCGTTGCTACAAACTATTTTTCATGTAGTGATATCTAGTTTTTGAGTTCGATGGCCAAAACCAGATTTTGACAATAGTGGATGATCAAAAATAAACTTCTTTTATTCCTATAGTTCATGAAAACAAATGTGGGGGCTTCGCTCCACCTCCTACCCATTGCGGTTAAGGCCACGTGGAGGAGACCGAGGGTGTCCCACACGAAAAAGAAAAGAGGGACCCAAGGCAGGAGCAAAGATGGAGCAGGTGAATGCAATAAATTTAGGAGTAAATGACCATTAATTCATCATCCCTATAGTTTTGCCCCGGGTATTTATAGGACATACCTGGGGCATGGTGAAAAAACAACTACCCTAGGGTTGACCGGGAGAACTATTACAAAGGAATAGGGGCATTCTGGTCATTAACCCCCGTGTTTCCAACTACCCTCTTGATGCAGCTAAGGGTGTCGTTTCTTGACAGGTGTCGCAGGGTCAAAACCGCAACAAGCATTGTTGTTTGTCGGGTGTCACTGAGTGTGTGTCTCCAGTGGCTCGGGTGGACTCAAGAACATAAAGAACATATAGAGAATGCATGGTTTATCCTAGTTTGGGCTATCGGGGCCCTATGTCCAGCAGCAGATGATCCTTGTATTCAAGAGCACCCAAAATTGTGGGGTTACAACAGAGTGTAAGAGAAAGATTTGGCAGGGGATCGCTCGGTGCTGATCCTTGAGCTTCGTCACTGGTGAGGTCTCCCCCTCATCGGAGAGGAGGAAGGCAATGGAAGGGGGAGGAGCTCTCGATACTTCTCTTAGGGTGGCTCTACTCTTGGTGCAGAGCTCAAGCTGTTCGATGAGAACTCAAATGACCTGATCAGAATCGTCCTCCCTGTCTCTAGGATCTGACCTCCCCATATATATTGAGGTAGGTTGGGTACATGGTGGTTTGGGGGAGTTTAGTCTATCATCTATATGTGTCGGAGTCCACGAGAGTCTTGCAGCGGCGTGGATGGACCTTGGCGTTGTTTTGGAGCTGAAGAAACTCTGGACGTCGTCCTGCTCCTTTGTTCTGACACGCTAAATGTCAGGCTCTATCGGCTTGGACCGGCCTCCACCAGGTGCACCTTCTGGAGGCTTCTTGGTGGTGAAGGCATCTGGATTGAGGAGCTGATGAGCGGGCCCGAAAGCCCCTGATCCCCTAAAGCCAACGAGGGTGTTTGTCCCCTTGTGTCCCATACCGTGCGTGACCTTGTTGGAGGAGTGGTTGACAGCGTGCGCCCGTTGGGCAGCGCTGGGAAGCCCACGAGCCTTGGACGCTCAGGGCACCTATCTCTAGCTCGGGCCTTGGCTAGCGCTGAAGGCCAAGAGGGGGCCAAGGATTAGGTTCAGACTCCGGTCGATCAGGAGCCTGAGGCTTGGGCGAGTCTCGAGTCCCGAGCAGAGGCAGAGGGCATGCTCAGGCTTGGCCCAATCCTTAGCTTTAAGGTGCATGCGAGCGCATCTGAGTGGTGTAGCCTCTGAGCCTCCGGTCGATCCTAGAGGGATCAGTCGTGGGGTCTCTTGATCAGGAACCTTTGATTCCGAAGCTTAACGTACCCCATTGTTAGGATCTCATCAGGAGGCCCTGAGCCCTTCGTGGCCTCCCTTAGTCAAGTCCGTGATGGCGACGAAGGGTTGATGTAACGAGTCAAAAATCGTTATAGTTTTTTGCAAGCACCTTGAGCATGAAGTGCGTCTAAAAATTCCTATAATAAATTTTTTGCATGTTATTTCTAAGCTTGCTGAGCATGTTGCGCATTGTAAATTTAAATTAGAAATTAACTTGTGCAACATTGTTGGTTTGGTGGAGTGTCCGCCAGAGTTGGCGGAGTGTCCATCAGATCAATTGCACAAACTACAGAACTTAGACTTTGTCAGTTCACTTCGAGTCCTAGCGGAGTGTCTGCCAGAAATAGCGGAGCATTCGTCAAAATCTTTCCATAGTCAGTCAGACAATCAAGCATTGGCAAATCGTCCGTCGCTCATGGCGGACTGTCCGTCAAAATCGGTCGACACCTGTCTCATGCAGTGGATGAGGTGTCCACACCACACACCCACCGGCCCCACCCATCAGCCCTCTCTCTCACACAAGGCCACCACCAGCCCCTCCACTCCCTCTCATTTCTCACACACGCACACACCAGGAAGGGAGAGAAGAGAAAGAAGAGAAAGAAGAGGAGAAAGAGAGGAGGAAGAAGGAGAAGAGGGATGGCGCCCACACGCTGCTGGAGCATGCCGGCGACGAGCTCCACCACGTCCTCGTCCCGCCGGAGTTGGAGGAGGAGGCCCTCAAGCCTTCATCATCTTCCTCACGTTCATGGAGCAAGTCCGGCATTGATCACCTTCACCAAGACCTCCCAGTCCGAGCTGCTGTAGATGGAAGTTCCCCAAGGCATGGTGAAACTCCCCACAACATCCATCTTCATGTTCCCCATCCAAGTCCCCCACCCCATGAGCTTCATGGCCTCCAATGGCGAATTTCACCATTGATGAGTAAGGATGAAAACGGAACGGAAATATCCCGAACCGAACCGCATCGTTTTTTTATATTTAATCCGATCGAATCCGTATTTTCTTGTCCGACTTTACCGTTTTCGCTTTCGCATTTCAGATGTTTCGTATTTCAAATGTAAAAGTAGAAAACGGTTTAGACATTTTTCCGACCGTTTTCTACTTTTCTACTTTTAATTTGAAATATTCCGAATTGAAAATTTGGTTTAAATCGAATTTGGCCAACTGCACAGGTCATACAGTCCAATTACAGGTTGTTCACCACGCAGCTGTGTTCTTTCTACTGGTGGCCAGCTGCCCTCTCTTATAGACGGCGCTCAGCCTCGTCTCTCTTCACCTCATGAGATGGTGCTAAATGTCAGGAAACCGGCAGCATCTACACGAAAGCCCACCTAGGCCATAGCCCATCAAGCTCATCGGTTTAACCCCCACCTGCAAAGTCAATCATTTGATAGTTTTTGCATCAGCCGAATAAATCTTTGTTACTCAAAAGAAAAATCTGAATAAATCTTTAAAATAAAATACTACATCTATTCTAAAAAGATTAATAAAATTATTCTGACTCAGTTCGAGTTCATGTTTCTATAATATGCACTTGTTAATTATTATATGCACTTGAACTTGATCATGTATGCACTTAGTCATGCACTTGGTCTACGGGTCGGTATTCCGTATTGAGTTTTCGTATACCGACCGTGTTCGACATAATTCCGCTCGAATTGTTTCGTTTTCGAAATTCTCGATATTCCGTAAGTTCGTGTTCGTTTTCGTGTTCGGTTTGTCCGCTTTCGTTTTCGTTTTCGTATTCAAATGTAAAAGTAGAAAACGGTTGAGGAGTTCTCCGTTTGATTCCGTCCGTTTTCATCCTTATTGATGAGCTTGACTTTCCCACAGCACATGCATGGCGCATCTAGCACTTTGAGAAGCTTCCCTACCTCCTTAGAAAGCCATAGAAACAAACCACACTCAATTCGGAGTCCGGATGCCCCGGGAATCATTTTCGATATTTTTACACCCGAGCTGTCTATGGTTTTACCAGACTATCCATCATTTTCGCGGACTGTCTGTCGACACGGTGTTCATCCCAGCGGAATGTTCTGCGCGCATAGGTTTTCCCGTCCCGCGGCACCCGCGGAAGGTTCCGTCAGTTCACAACAACACAGTCCCAACTTGTAAAATTCATTTGAACTCCAAAAATTGTGAAACAAGTTTTATTGTGTTCCTTAGAATATTCTCTATCATATAAACATAAATTGGGCACCAAAAAGTATGTTTTAGTTTTGACTTAAAATAATGCATTTTAATTTATAAAATCCATGACTTGTTCTCTAGGTCTCAAAAAATTATGAACTTGTTTTGTTAGTTTCCTTTGAGCATGTGCTACCTAGAAGACACCTTTGTGTGCATCATATCATTTCATTTGTGCATATGACATGTCCTTTATGCCTCACACACTTAAAACCAAACACTAAATAACTAACAAAGAGTCCGCCACCCTTGGCGGAGTGTCCGTGAGTTTATTCACCAAGACAAAAGAGTTAGAAGCTACAGACTTGAGTTAACGGAGTGTTCGTGAAATTTCACGGAGTGTCCGCCAGTTTATAAAACAAGTTTAGCCAACCCGAGAACACCCAATTTCCATCGGAGTGTCCATTGATTTATAAACCAAGAACCCGAGAGTACCCAGTGGTCACCTAAACTTGGTGGAGGGTCCGTGACCTACACCGGAGGGTCTGCCAGTTCATGGCCGTCTAATTTTCACTAAGTACCTTAACCTGCAGATCGTCCGAGCTTCCGACCGGACCATCTGATAGTCCAGCCTGACAGACCATATACCCTATGCCACCTACACATACTATATATGATGAAGCTCTAATCAAACAACATCAATGCATATTACGTCATGTCATCTATTCTTGTGCATTGCACTCATCAAGCATCATGTTTATTTGTTGCACCTTGCACTCATAGGAGTTGAACCACACAAGCCCCTCTCATGTTGCACTTTGATCCCTTTCTTTCATACTTCATGTAATTTCATGCATACATAAGTATCTCATACATGTGCATACATATAGGTACACGGTATCGGAGAGACATCAAGTGATGTTCCAAGCTATTGGGACCTTGCTCTTCCAACACGCAGGCACCCCACTACTATGAACCCTATTTTGGATACTTATTACTTGTTTCATCATGAGTCATGCATTTCATTCGAATATGATGAACCACTTAATATTGCTCCATTAACTTAGAACTACCCATTAATTAATTATAGCCTTCCATTTAATCAACGGGGATTGGAACGCTTAATTGCTTATTTGCTTAGCAACATTAGAAGTCGAGTGTGAGAAGGGAACTCATCTCACGAGTGTAGGAGCTTCACCGGGATAATTAATCACTTAAAATTTGTGAGGGCATGTTTACACCAAAATTTGGATGGAGAGTCACAGGGACCCAGAAGCTCCCAGGATCGTATCATCAAGGGATCAATTGCGGGCGGATCGGAAACAACTGATTCAGATGCAAAATCTAGGAATCGGCTTTCTTCGGACAGCACCAGCAGATAACGACAGAGGCTACACTCGACGTCAGAAAAAAAATGTGTCGGACTCTACAAAAGAGGGAAAGATTAGAGTCCAAGTTATCTTAAATTAGGAATGTTTTCATTTTATGCCAAAGTTTGTAACAAATCGTGCTTGGGTAGGATTCATGTTTAGGCTCCGGGTATAAATACCAAACCCCGGCTATTGTAAGGGATCAACCAATCAATCAAATACAAGTCAATTACTTTTTTCGGCTCCGGCCACCCCTTAGGAGTAGGAGTAGAGTAGATCTCGGTGAGTTCTTTGACAAGTACGGCTGCATCGATCCGGTCGACCTCCACTGCTTGTTGTAAGTACCGTCATGGTTTATACCTCTGTTCGTATGGCTGCATCGATCCGGTCGACCCCCACTGCGGCTCTGGTATAAGCTAGTTATCGACTCTTGCCTAATTCAAGTATGGCCTACGTGATTCTGCCTCACACCCCACTGCTTGAATTAGATCAAGGTCAAGTTATCGGCTTTACCTTAGTATGGCAGTCTTTGGTAGATTCATTAAGTTACCGATATTGCTTATTGCTTTCATTGTTTATCTAATTTCAACAATATCACTCTGCCCGATTGAGATTGATCTGGATCGGCCTTATATCTTGTTTAACTCATTGTTTGCTAATCTAAAACTGATCTAATCTACATCTTAAATGATGAGTTATGTTTTATCGGTTGTTTTGCGTCAATCTTAATCGTGCATAGCGTGCGGTTAAGGCATGTTCGATCTTGAGTAGATCTATCGGTTAGCGAGAACCGTTTCATGGCCCATCATAATGACCTATGGGATTCTGCCTCTCACCCCACTGTTGGCACCGTGGAGTGGGGATCGTTGGTTGATAGACCCGTTCCTGAGAAGACATGACCTTAATTGTGCGCTATGCCTGAATCTGCTCTTTAGCCGATATCGAATGCTTTCACGAATAGTTCACATCATGAGACCATTGAAGTAGAGATAAGTTGAAAGATGTGTTAGCCCCATGATCTTGTTATTGTATTACGGCCTACATGATTCTGCCTCATGCCCCACTAATATTAGTAATGAGTTAGGGTCGTCGAGTCTATTGTTGTTTCTATGGCCTGCATGATTCTGCCTCATGCCCCACTAGTCATGGTGATAGATGAGATCTAACATGTTCATTAGATTTATCCTTATTAAATGATTAAGTGATGTTGAATTGTTTCTTTATACAAAGAGGAGTTCAGCACTAATAATCATTGGCTCAGTACAAACCGATCACTGTTGATATCTTATTGCCATTGATTAATATTCGTTCAAATGATGTTTATCCTGAATGATAACCGATTCTCTTCACACGACCCCATGAGCTCTAACTAACTTATTCTCATGAATATACTGGAATCGGCTATTTAGCCGATTTCCTTTCATATCGGCTCTCATAGCCGTACATTCAGGACTGTCTGGTAACACCGGCAAGTTCTGCCCTTAATTACTGATGCACTTTCTCTCCTTGTCAATTGCAAGGTCAAATTGACTAGCATGCCTCGGGAGGATTGCGCAGGATCGACCACCCCTGCGCTGAAGCTAGGTGGATCTGCTCCATCAAGCGGACCCTTCTGGCTTGTTGCGTGTGTCCTCGGCACGGGACGAAATTCTGTGTTGACACACATCTCTGGCATGCTCGGTGGGACCCCACAATCGTCATGGTGGTTCACAACAACGACATCATCCTTATGGTACATTATGAAGACCTGCCTGATTCAGATAAGGATACCATCAACAAAGCTATGGAAGAATTTCAGAAGAAGTGTTTGTTGTCCTACACCAAAACACGTGACAACACAATTATTCAGAAATTTCCACTACCAAGAGTTCTACTACATGGGCAGACAGATACGGTCGAAGCTGAAGACAGGCGTTTCTTTACGAAAGCCATAGACAAGTCTGTTCGTGATGCCATATCAAGCTGTAATGAAGCTTTCGTTGACGTGTTTCACAACGCCATGAAAGAGGCGATTCATGGAATTCCAGTTGGTCAGGTTGGATCAACTTGTTATAATATTCCAGATCCGTTGACCCAAGGGACTAATCAAGTCGGTACCAGTCATCAAGAAGCAGCACCAACTGGTAATGGTGGCGTCTAGACACTTCAAGGTTCATCTGAACAAACTCCGGGTACTGCTACAAATTAGATATAGTACAATTCTGGACCATCAGTACAGCTTGTGCAGCAGCCGGCGGGGCAAAGTCAAAACTAGATGATCAATTTTGGCACATTAGGCCACATACCATCGTCAGTTCAGAAGATAGCACCATCAATTCAAAGGATCCGTTGAGATATAGATCCTTATGTCTATAATCAGAGACTTCAAGCAGCAAGCCAGCAAAGGACCCAACAGATTGAGATTCCACAAGGCTATCACTATGGCACGGATTATAACACCCTCCACATGATACCAAATCTAGGATATCAAGGCACGCGGGATTTCAATCCACAGATGGGTCAGCAAGTACCGAGAAATCCAAATCCACAAGCTGACGAGTTGCTGCTCAAAGTGACCGAGATGATGAAGAATCAGTTCAGTCTGAAGCCAAAAGGAATGGTTTTTTCGTACAAATGCCCATATCCAGAATGGTATGATTTGGTCGCTCTTCCTACAAATTACAGGCTCATAGAGTTCGCCAAGTTCACTAGTCAAGACGGTACAAGCACAATAGAACATGTCAGTCGGTATCTTACATAATTGGGCGAAGCATCAGTTGAGAATGCCCATCGAGTTTGTTTCTTCTCCTTGTCCCTATCAGGGTTGGCCTTCACTTGGTTCTCGTCACTACCAGTCAACTCCATTGCCAATTGGGCCAACCTAGAGAAGAAGTTTCATACATATTTTTACACTGGAACTAGAGAGAAGAAAATAACCGATTTGACAACCATGAGACAGAGGACTAATGAATCGGGCACTGAGTTTCTTCAGAGATTCCGAGAGACTAGGAATTTGTGCTTCTCATTAAGCTTGGCCGATGATCAGCTAGCATCTTTAGCTGTCCAAGGAATACTGCCAATGTGGAAAGAAAGGATGCTAGGACAAGAATTTGACAACTTGGGTCAATTGGCTCAATGAGTAGCAGCGCTCAATAGCCAATTCTAGAGCATACGCAGAGATACCCAATTCCAGAAGAGTACCTCAGTGGCCAAAGCTTACGATCCATATTCAGTCGATGACGGCTATGAAGATGAAGAAGAAGAGGTTGATGCAGCTGAATGGAATTGGGGCAAGATGGCAGTAATGGTGCCAAATCCTTGGGGAAGAGGAGTTAAGGAGAGCTATGACTTTGATGTCACAAAATCAGACAAGCTCTTTGACTTATTACTTGAGAAGGGCCAGATCAAATTGTCGGAAGATCATGTTATGTTACCCCCTGATCAGTTGAAGAATAAGAAGTTCTGCAAATTCCATAATGCTACTTCTCATTCCACTAATGAATGCAGAATCTTCAGGCAACATATACAGAGAGCTATTCAGCAAGGGAGGCTTAAATTTGATACACCTCAGAAGATGAAAGTCGATGATAATCCTTTCCCAGGAGATCAGAACATGGTTGATGCTGGGCCATTCAAAGGAAAAACCAAGGTCCTAACATCGACCAAATCGAGAGAAGCTAGGACAGTAGATCCTGAAATGCAAATATCGGCTGATGAGTACAGAGAGATTAGAAGACATCGTGCCGAACAAAAGAGCTGATACGAGCAGAGGAAGACGTCGAAAGCAGAGACGTCAAAGCCGCGGGTCACATCTCGGATTCTATTAAATAAATGGCAGCGGCAGAAGGAAAATGATTATCAATGTTGGTTAAAAGATCAAGCATACCAGCATCAATTAGAAGAAGAGAGGTATGAAAAGGAACAAGCTAAATTACATTGGAATCGTCCCTTCTTTAGGCATTGCTGGAATGAAGGTTTGAAGTTGCCTACCAGACATGACTGTCCAGAATGTAGCAATCAATATCGGGAGTATAGGAAATCTCGAACCAACCGCCGGTCTATCCATGCTCAAGATGCAAATCATCATAACAACATGGATTGGCGCTTAAAAAATGAAAGTGTTCATGATCGGTTGGGAAAAAGATTCATTGAACAGGACTGAGCTGATCATGAAGAGGAAGGCACTGAAAGAAGATACACATGGTAGGAAGGCCAGTGGTGCCCAGGAGATTTGACGAGAAGCCAAAAGAGGAGGGTGCAGCGCCTAAGGAACAGAGAGATGGAACAGGCTTAGGCACCTGATAAAACTCAAGTGTGGCGTACCAAGCAAATAGCCGATAGAAAGCAACCATCGGCTAATATCCAAATGGTTTTTCTGTTGCCGTCAGAATTCAGAGTCAGTGGCAAAAGCCAACAGCCGATCCAAGCAGTCGGCTTTGAGAATTTGGATAATCCAATAGATGGCACAAATGGCAAACTAGGACAGTGCTTCATGTTGGCCGATGAATTAGAAGAGATAGATATTGGTTCTGGAGATAGACCTAGGCCGACGTACGTAAGTGCTAAGTTAGATCCCGAGTATAAACGAGAATTGATTGATTTATTAAAGGAATTCAAAGATTGCTTTGCTTGGGAATACTATGAGATGCCTGGTTTGGACCGATCGATTGTCGAACATCGGTTGCCAATCAAACCTGGACATCGGCTGTTTAAACAAGCTCCAAGGAGATTCAACCCAAACATGCTTGATGATATAAAAAAGGAGACTGAAAGGTTGCTGGAAGCAAAATTTATCCAACCGTGTCGATATGCGGAGTGGATATCGAATGTTGTCCCTGTATATAAGAAGAATGGGAAATTGAGGGTTTGCATTGATTTTAGGGATCTGAATAGAGCCACACCTATGGACGGTTATCCAATGCTGGTAGCTGATATGTTAGTGGATGCAGCAGCCGGACATAAGGTTATTAGCTTCATGGACGGTAATGCAGGATATAACCAAATTTTCATGGCTGAGGAAGACATAGCAAAGACCGCTTTCAGGTGCCCCGGCACAATCGGTCTATTTGAATGGGTCGTAATGACCTTTGGTTTGAAGAATGCCGGTGCAACTTATCAAAGGGCAATGAATTACATTTTCCATAAGTTGATTGGCAGGATTGTTGAGATTTACATAAATGATGTGATGGTAAAATCCAAGGGATACAAATAACACCTAGCTAACTTGCGAGAAACCTTGGGATGCATGAGGAAGCATGGTTTGAAGATGAATCCTAACAAGTGTGCTTTTGGGGTATCAGCCGGACAATTTTTAGGATTCATGGTTCATGAAAGAGGAATCGAAGTTGGTCAGAAAAGTGTAAAGGCAATTGACGAAGCGGTTCCCCCAACCACCAAAACAGAGTTATAGTCTCTGCTAGGAAAGATTAATTTCATCAGAAGATTCATTTCAAATTTGTTGGGAAGGATCCTGCCGTTTTCTCCCTTGCTGAGATTGAAAAGTAATCAAGAATTCACGTGGGGTGACATACAACAGAAGGCATTTGAAGAAATAAAAAAATATATGAAGTGTCCACCCGTGCTGGTCCCTCCTCAGCAAGGTAAGCCATTTAAGTTGTACATATCGGCTGATGACAAGACAATTGGATCGGCCCTGATGCAAGAAATCGAACGAAAAGAGAGGGTTGTTTTCTATCTAAGTAGGAGGCTACTGGATCCAGAAACAAGATATTCTCCCACCGAAAGGTTATGCTTATGTTTATATTTCTCTTGCACTAAATTACGACACTACTTATTATCGGCCGAGTGCACGGTTGTTTCCAAGGCTGATGTGGTTAAGCACATGTTATCAATGCCAATACTAAATGGAAGAATGGGAAAGTGGATTCTTGCGTTATCGGAATTCGACTTGAAGTACGAATCGGCTAAAGCAGTCAAAGGACAGGTAATGGCCAATTTTATCACTCAGCATCACAAGCCAAGCATTAGTTATGCAGAGCCAATGCCCTAGGCACTGTTCTTTGATGGATTATCATGCAAGCAGGGTGGTGGCATTGGTATTGTTATCATTTCGCCTCGGAGGGCAAGCTTTGAGTTTGCTTTCCCAACTGAACCAATGGTTACTAACAATCAAGCGGAGTATGAGGCTATTCTCAAAGGACTTCAACTTCTCCACGAAGTAAAGGCCGAAGTAATTGAGATATTTGGAGATTCATAGTTAATTATCAATCAGTTGATCGGCCCATATGAGTGCAAAGAAGAGACTTTGAAAGAATACTATGATGGCTGCCAAAAGTTAATCAAGGGGTTTCTTCATGTCTCTTTCCAACATATCCCGAGAGCGCAAAACCAAGAAGCTAACCGTCTGGCTCAAAGTGCATCAGGGTATCGAGTATTTTGGGAAATATTGAGTAGTGAAGCCTCAATTGATGATTGGAGAGTTGAAATAGCCCATTACCTTAGGGATCCGTCTCAGAAAGTTACTAGGAAGCTAAAGTATAAGTCGACTAAATATGTTTTGTTGGATGAGCAGTTATATTATAAAACAATCGACGGAGTGTTGCTCAAATGCTTAAACCAAGAAGAAGCTAAGGTATTGATGGGAGAAGTGCATGAAGGGATATGTGGAGCTCATCAATCGACTTATAAAATGAAATGGATTATCCGCAGAGCTGGATATTTTTGGCCAACAATGCTGGAAGATTGTTTTGAATATTACAAGGGGTGCTAGGATTGTCAACGCTTTAGCAATGTCCAGAGATCGCCTGCATCGGCCATGAATCCAATAATTAAGCCATGACCGTTTCGAGGTTAGGGAGTTGATCTGATCGGCCAAATTTTTTTGCCTTCGAGCAAAGGACATAAATTTATATTGGTAGCAACAAATTACTTCTCCAAATGGGTCGAGGCAATTCCTTTGAAGATGGTAACCTCAAAGGACATGATCAATTTTGTCAGGGAACACGTTGTATATCGTTTTGGGATCCCTCAAACTATAACTACCGATCAAGGGACAATGTTCACATCAGAAGAATTCAGGGATTTTGCTACCAGTATGGGTATCAAGCTACTAAATTCCTCTTACTATGCTCAGGCTAATGGCCAGGTAGAGGCATCCAACCAGATTATGATCAAGTTGATCAAGAAGACGATTGAGGAAGAGCCAAGGAAGTGGCATTTGACGCTAAGTGAGGTGTTGTGGGCATATAGGATGGCCTGCCACGGGTCAATTAAAGCATCACCCTACAAACTTGTGTATGGCCATAATGCAGTTCTTCCTTGGGAAGTTTGGACGGGATCAAGGCGCGTCACACTACAGAATGATTTGTCGACAGAAGTACACAAGAATCTCATGATAGACAACTTGGAGGACTTGAGTTGCCTTCGGATGCGCGCTCTCGAAAACATCGAAGCCAATAAGTTGAGGGTTGCAAAATATTACAATAAAAAGGTTAAGGTTAAGCAATTCTCTAAAGAAGACTTGGTCTGGAAAGTGAAATTGTCGATCGGGTCAAAGGATAATAAATTCGGCAAATGGTCGCCCAACTAGGAAGGACCTTATCAAATCAAACATTGTGCGCCTAGTAATGCTTACATTTTGGAAACACTGAAAGGAAAGGAAGAATTTGGCCAAGCAATCAATGGGAAATATTTGAAGAAATATTATCCTAGCATTTGGATCAATAATTAACAAGAGATTTGATTCGGTCAATGACTTTTAATAGCCGATGTCGAATGGTATCGCCTCCAGCACAAAAATGGACCCAAGGGGGTAAGAGCCGATACGATGTATCGCCTATAGAAGCGAGGCAAACATAGACAGAGCGATGTATACAAATCACGAAGCAAAAGAAAATCACTCAAGACGGGGAAGTTATTTGCTAAACATCGCCTATTACAAGCTATGGGCCAGAGAATACTTTGCTTACTATATCATCAGCCAGAGTATTGAAAGCTACAGAATTAACTACATTCATAAAATCCTCAACCAAGCGCTCATGTTCCCCAGGATACGCTGCATCCAGAAAGTCATGGGGAAGGACCCGGCGATCTTGGCCCGAACTGACTTGGGCAGCAACCAACGCTGTAGCTGCACCGTGACGAACGCCATGGAGGGCGACCTCCCTAACGCGATCCGGAATGTCATGCAAGCGAATCACTAGAATGGCACCCCTAGGAATTTAGGGGATGGATAACGAAGAGATAGCAGACTCAGACCCATTGCTCCCCTAAAATTGCGAAATATCAGAAATAGATTCAAAGATTGACCAGAGATCAACCTATCAAGGCTTCTATGGATTGAAGGGAGCCTAAACCCTGTAGGGCCGAAGGTCATCATGACATGAATCAACATCGGCCCGTTGTGCCCAAGAAGAGGGAAAACCGCTCGCCCATCATGTGATCAACCGATTTCTCGGTAAATCGGGAAACTATGGGGAAGAAGCCGGTAGCTTTCCTGGTGAGCATTTAGCGGAACGGACGAGGGAAAGGTGTCCACACATTTTAGCCCTTGCAAACACTAGAACAGCTCTGCGAGCATGGTGAGAAGACGCAGGTGATATCACAAGACTTCTTCTAGCCGCAGTAGCTGATTCTCTTGCTCGACAAGGCGCTAGAATGAGCGACACAATCACCTTATGCACAAGAATTCTCCTAACCGCTCAGGATCTACATAGCAAAGGGATAAACCATGGAGGATTCAGTGGGATCGGGGACACCCGAGGAGGCAGATAAAAGCAAAACATGGCTGAATTGTTGAGTTTGCTCTCACCAGGGTCGGATAGCCATTTTTATAGCCAGCTTGGAAGGATGAATCCAAATGCCCGAGAAGCAATAATGCTCTGAAAAAGTTTTGAAGCATGGGCTCATGGGTTGATATGGACGGCGACGAATAGTAGACCCTAGATCAAGATTCCTTACCCATGACCATGGGCCTATCGGGAGCATGGACATGGTAATTTTGGAACAAAATTTCTTTTGTCCCAAAATTGGGGGCATGTGTTTACACCAAAATTTGGAAGGAGAGTCACAGGGACCCAAAAGCTCCCAGGATCGTATCATCAAGGGATCAATTGCGTGCAGATCGGAAATAGCTGATTTAGATGCAAAATCTAGGAATCGGCTTTCTTCGGACAGCACCAGCAGATAACGACAGAGGCTACGCTCGACGCCAGGAAGAAAACATGTCGGACTCTACAAAAGAGGGAAAGATTAGAGTCCAAGTTATCTTAAATTAGGAATGTTTTCATTTTATGCCAAAGTTTGTAACAAATCGTGCTCGAGTAGGATTCATGTTTAGGCTCCGGGTATAAATACCAAACCCCGGCTATTGTAAGGGATCAACCAATCAATCAAATACAAGTCAATTACTTTTTTCGGCTCCGACCACCCCTTAGGAGTAGGAGTAGAGTAGATCTCGACGAGTTCTTCGGCAAGTACGGCTACATCGATCCGGTCGACCTCCACTACTTATTGTAAGTACTGTCATGGTTTATACCTATGTTTGTATAGCTGCAACGATCCGGTCGACCCCCACTGCGGCTCTAGTATAAGCTAGTTATCGACTCTTGCCTAATTCAAGTATGGCCTGTGTGATTCTGCCCCACACCCCACTACTTGAATTAGATCAAGGTCAAGTTATCGGCTCTACCTTAGTATGGCAGTCTTTGGTAGATTCATTAAGTTACCGATATTGCTTATTGCTTTTATTGTTTATCTAATTACAGCAATATCACTCTGCCCGATTGAGATTGATCTGGATCGGCCTTATATCTTGTTTAACTCATTGTTTGCTAATCTAAAACTGATCTAATCTACATCTTAAATGATGAGTTATGTTTTATCGGTTGTTTTGCGTCAATCTTAATCGTGCATAGCATGCGGTTAAGGCATGTTCGATCTTGAGTAGATCTATCGGTTAGCGAGAACCGTTTCATGGCCTGTCATCACGGCCTGTGGGATTCTGCCTCTCACCCCACTGTTGGCACCGTGGAGTGGGGATCGTTGGTTGATAGACCCGTTCCTGAGAAGACATGACCTTAACTGTGCGCTATGCCTGAATTGACTGTTTAGCCGATATCGAATGCTTTCACGAACAGTTCACATCATGAGACCATTGAAGTAGAGATAAGTTGAAAGATGTGTTAGCCCCATGATCTTATTATTGTATTACGGCCTGCATGATTCTGCCTCATGCCCCACTGATATTAGTAATGAGTTAGGGTCGTCGAGTCTATTGTTGTTTCTACGGCCTGCATGATTCTGCCTCATGCCCCACTTGTTATGGTGATAGATGAGATCTAACATGTTCATTATATTTATCCTTATTAAATGGTTAAGTGATGTTGAATTGTTTCTTTATACAAAGAGGAGTTTGGTTACTAACAATCATGGGCTCAGTACGAACCGATCACCGTTGATATCTTATTGCCCTTGATTAATATTCATTCAAATGATGTTTATCCTGAATGATAACAGATTCTCTTCACACGACCCCATGAGCTCTAACTGACTAATTCTCATGAATATACTGGAATCGGCTATCACTACAAAAATTTTGGCTTTACGTGACGTTTTGATTTAGTCACAGACAAGTGAAAACGCGTCACAGTTAACTATCGATGACGGTCCAGTGAAACGTCACCTATCCCGCGTCATACATTTTTTTGGACCAAAATAGAACGTCACAGGTTGGTTTTTTGGATCGTCATGGATAAACCGGAGGGCAACTATAGGAAGAGGCTATGGTGATGAACTGAACCGTCATGGTTTTGCTGCCACTTCAGCTGTTGCCATGTCATTAGGCTGCCACCTTGCCACATCATCAGTAGGCTTTTTATGGCCTATTTTCTTCAATTAGGCCCATGTTTTGTGTATTTTTTTAGATTTAGTTGGGCCCATATTTTAGTACACACTATTGGGCTAGCCCAATTGCATAGTAAAATTGGCCCATTGTGGCCCATAACATATCAGCAAAAATTCAAATTTAAATTACACCAAATTCAAATTTAAATGGACATCAATTTCACATTTAAATTGATGACACATTCAAATTTAAATTCACATGATTCACATCGCCATAGATGACCACATATCATCACATATAAACATAAATATGCCAAGGTCCCATCGTCACACATACATCTAAATATAGTTACATATGAAGTTTGGCACAACAAAGCATGCATCAGGTCAAAGACCATGCTGTAGTTCACAGAACAGCTGCAGTTCACACATACATCTAAATATAGTTCACAGAACATACATCCATCACCAAAAGCCATGCATGCACAGGTCAAAGACCATGCTGCAGTCGTTCACAGGCACATAAGTTCACAGCCATGCATCAATTCAACCAAAAGACGCATCCACTTGTTCACAGCGCAGCATCCATCACCAAAATAAGCAACCAACAGCAAAGTGCACCAGCCGATAACCCAAGACAACCTTACTGTGTTGCTTGGCATCCTGGAACCATGGACATCAAAGTCTTGATCAGTGCATCAATGTCATCTTGCCTTTTCTTCAACTCCTCTTCTTGCTTAGCCCTAGCTGCTTCTGCCTCCTAGAATTTCTTCATCATTTCTTCCATTTGCTGTTGTTGAGCCTTGACAACCTCCCTAAGATCACTTGATGTTTGTTTCTCCACCACCAGTTCCTCTTCTAGGTCATGCTCAGCACTAACACGTGTGGCATTGCTTTGGAGCCCGACATTTACAAGAAACCTGTTCTTCTTAGTTTTCTGAACAAGAGCCTGAGAGACCACATCAGTCACATCCTTTGGTTGAAGACCATCATCTACAGGTTCATTCAGCTTCTCCTCTATTTCAGCCTAGCAGCATAAGAGACATAGATATGTCAATGATCATGATATATGAACCTAATGTATCATCAGATTGTGAACTAAGTATGATTTTCCTTACAATAAGAGATTGAACTGCAGGAGCAAATCCTTTCTTTTTGCTGTAGTGTATCTCTTTCAATAGTTCCAGTGCATTTGGTGGTTCATTTTTGTACTTGTCCGCCTGAAAAAAATAGAAAAGGACACTCTAAAAAACTGTTGCTGATTCTATGTATTACTAACACAGATAAAAGGCATTAAACAAACTAAGTTAGAACATTTTCTAGATTTTCTAGTGTTAGTGGCATAACTAATTTTGCAGCCCCAAGTTTAGTATGCAGTGATATAATTTTGAAAACCAAGCAACCAACAGCAGATTTTTGTTGCATTGTTGTTTCTAAAGTTCTACGAAGACCTGGTTGATGGGAAAGGATCGGATGAGAAGCCTAAAAACATTCCAGACAAGCCACTGAACAAAAAGATAAAGTTTGAGGACTCTGATTCTTCAGATGATGAGGATGAAGACCACTCTGGTGAGGAAGCCGACAATGGGATTGGGAATGATGTGGAGAAAGGTGAAACCGCTCCATCTAAGAAGCAACAGGAGGTGCTTGATACCTCTAATACCGCGAGTAAGGACAATACCACTCCATCTTAGAACCAACAGGAGGTACTTGATACCTCTACCGCGGGCAAGGACAATGAGGAACAAGCAGTCACTGCTGATGAACCGAAAGAAAAGAAGCAACGTGTGGAAGATCCTCCAGTTTCTGAGCAGACCGTGCAAAAAGAAACTGCTGATGAACTAAAGGAGTCCACTAATAAACCAAAAGAGTCTAGTGAAAAAAAATATTGATGATTTAATTGACGAGGACCTGAAAGAAATAGGGGACAGGAAAAAGGTATCTTTGCTTTCTGGTGTGGTTACAGCTTAAGATATCTGCTACAGTGCTCCTCTGTTATGGTATAGTGCATATAATTTATACCAAAGAATAAACTGAAGGTTTTAGCATTTTCTCCATAGTTGAGGATTGATTGATCCATTTATCTTTTCTAAATTTTGTTCTTATTAAGCAGGGCCTTCAGCATAGGAACTTAGGGATGCTTTTAAACTACTGTAGACTTGTCCATCCTTTTACTATTATCATACAAATTTATACTGTAGATCCAAGTCCCGTAGTGACCCTTAGGATACTGCAATCAAATATTCTCGTGCAGAACAGTAAACAGTGGTGATTCCCAGAAACAGAGATCACCCAAAATAGAAGCTGCATGAGAGACACTTTACCCAAAATAGAAGCTGCATGAGACACTTTACCTTCAATTGGGTTTCCTACCGTGGCCTTTTCGAATTCACAGCAGCAGCACCTATAACAAATTAACAGTTCAGGTTAAAGAACCCCACAAATGTTATCACTCTGAGAAGGCACTGCTAGTAGTAGCAGCAGAAATTGACGAGGATCTTGTCGCAATTTAGTTCAGGGCATCAATCCCAAGCTTTTCAAGCACATCCACAATTCCACATAATAAACCAAGAGGAGAAAATACTAGTGAGGTAACCTAGCAAACATCCCTCCCCTGATTTCCCCCAATTTTCGCTAATGTACAGAAAGAGTTTAGCCAGTGGTGAACCATTTCCTATATGTCCATCCCTGCCCCAATAGCACACTGACTCTACAGCAATGTACGTCACCGAAACACGGAGAAGAGGAGGGATAGCTCCATCTCATGGGGCACATGCGACCACATCCCCCTCCGCCAAAATTAAATCGCCCAAAATAGAAGGTGCAGGAGAGACATTCACCTTCAACATGCTCTCCCCGTCTGGCCCCTTCGCTGGTTTCCGCCCCTCTTCTTCGGCGACATCGGTGGTGCCTGCGGGATGGCGGCAGTCGCGCTCGACGCGCTCGTCACCTTCACCATCGAGGCCGCGCTTGTAGGCTGCTGGACGGCGGAGCGGGATGGCGAAGCGGCGGTGGAGGAATCGGTGGATCTGGAGGCTGCGGGATAGTGGAGCGGGGCTGATGGACGGCGGAGCTGCGGGATGGTGGAGGCTGCAGGATGGATTGGGGGGATGGTGGCGGCGTTGGCTGGGCGAATTGGAGGATTTGGGGGGATTTGGTGGCGCCGTTGCCTGCGAGACGGTGGAGCCAGATTATATATGGCGCTGCAATATTACCAAAATATCCCCATCGTTTCATTTGCGGGATGCACGGATGGCGGGGCATAATGGTAAATTCGTAGCCAAATATTGGAGGTGGGAAGGCCGCTCGCCGCGAAATTTTCAGAGCGCGCGCGTAATTTTTCCAGGGCGCGCGCCTCTGTTCAGGGTGCCTCTTTTTTTTCTTCTGTTATTTTTTTCTTAGCTATCGAAATAATAAAATAGTGTCAGATCCGTACCAATCGAAATCAGTTGAGGCAAGATCTCTGGAGGTGGGCGGCGATGGATCCCCTGCTGGGGGGCTTGACGGAGCCACCGCCGTGGCTGCTTCTCGGTATCGCCTTCACCGCGGCCACCGCGCCACCGCTGACAGCAACCGGGACGACCGGCGTGGATAGGGGCAGCCGGCACGGACAGGGACCACAAGGCTGGCACTAACAGCGGCGGCTGGCGAGGATAGGGGCAGCCCGCGCGGAGAGGGATGGCCGGCGAGGACAGGGGCGGCGGGCGGTGCGCGGCCGGTGGCCGGCGAGGACAGGGTCGTGGTCTGGACACGGTCGCGTGGTCCGGAGACCTGGACACGGTCTCTAATTTGTTTCAGAACTATCCTAATTTGTTTGCCACCGGCCAAAAGAATAAACATATCACTAGTATACACACATGAATCAGTATCCAAGTGGTTAGGTCCTGCTATTGTGATCGACAGGTCCAAGGTTCAATTCCTAGCAGCGGCATTTTTTCCCCATTTACCTTCCTCCCACCTTCCCGATTTACATCTCTCACCGACAGGTAGGTCCCACCAGCCCCCCTACCACTCAGCATGACATGTAGGAACGATGTGGACGCTCACATCACAATGACACGTTGGATGTTGTATCTATGACCTTCCAATAAGTCCGTCATGGATGACTAAAATGATCCGTGACGTCCAGTTATGACGATAATTTAACCAATCGTCATACATCCATCACCTTGGATTTGGACCGTCATAGATGACTACATTCTGTGATGATTTGTTAGGTCACAATTAAACCGTCACGTAAAGCCAAATTTCTTGTAGTGAAAGAAAATAAACAAGCGTAAGTACTTCCCGTACTTAACAAGATAACATGGGGTTATGTAGCTCAAAAAGGACGACACTGGTTTACTGCAGTTAGCACTTTTAGTAAGTCAGGATTTTATTACCAATTATTATCAAGTTATGCTTAAGCTCCCATTTATACCCACATAATCAGATATCAGAATCATTTGCATCATATTATCATTGTATACCATCGTAAATGAACCACAATAAGTATCCAATTATTCTGTGAGTTTTCTAGGCTGCTCGTGACCGTGAGCACGGCTGTTATAACAGTTTGTTATCCTCTACAGAGGTGGTGCACATTCACCGCGAGTCGTGATTCCCATATGCCCGGGTTAATTACTCCCATGTCACTGCCAAGGTGAGCGGGCAGGGTACACTATGAAGCCATTTCATAGGTTTCTCTAACAAGTTAGGGCCGCTAGGTTTCCTCGGCAGGCAGATGTAGGAACCCCCCCTTTCCTATGGCACATATCCATCGCGGCTATACACATAGGAACAGAGGCAGCCCTATACCCAACGTGGCAAGCCCCTCTTGCGCCATAAAGGTAACCTCTAACAAGCTAGAAAAGGTCCTATTACTGAGTTAAAGTCAGAGCCATATGACTCTCACGGTTGCACTGTCAGTCCCAGCTTTTGCCGACAGATAAGTCGTTATGGAGGGCCAGGAGCAACATGATCAAAAGTCATTTGCACCATCGCCCTATGGATCAGTTGTTATAAATCATGTTATACTTTTAGTTCCATAGAACCATTCACCATCGTATAGATCATGTTCAGTTAGAGCACTAGCAATCTACCCATATGCAATTAACCCATAGGAGTCAAGGGAACAAGTCATCAAATGACTAGAATGTCCTTATGGTTATCAAAATTAGACACATGCACATGAGTAAATGATTAAAGTGAATAGGACATCAAGGTAGGCCCATGCTATACTTGCCTTGGTTCACAAACTCTTGCTGGCCCTGCTGGTCGTCGAAGAACTCTTGGTCTCCAACGTTCTCCTCACCGTCTGAACACGACCAACACGGCAACACACAACATTCCAGGAACATTCATGCAAAGCAAACAATCCTACAATTAGAATAGTACACCAACAGTATAGAAAACAAGATAAAATGTTTATGAAAATAATCTACGTCTCACTACGATCACGTCAACGCGAAGTTCACAAAAATCGGAGCTAAAACACGAAAGTTATGAATTAAACGGGGTTTCCTATCGCACTTTATTTAATTAAACCTAACCATAAAATTTAAAAGTTGCAAAATTGATTAACAGTGGTACTAACACGTAGATTATGAAATTACAAAGCTAACGCAATTTGAACGGATCAATTCGGAGCTAAAACAAAGTTTTTATGAGCAAAACAATTCTAGTGGCATTTCTGTAAATACTGAAAACGTATTTTGGACTAAAACAGTGTACTTTACGTTTTCAAAATGAGAAAGCGTACTCTGGAAACTATGCTAGGGACGGCGGGTTCAATTCATCCGAAACCGAGGGACTCTTTAGCAAATTTACACGCGAAAGGGTATCTTCTAATCCTGGCCGCTGATCTGGAGATGGACGGCTTGGATCGGCTCTGGGGAAGGAAGAGAAGGGGGGGTCCGGCCGGCACAGTGACACCGGCGGCAAGCTCCATGGCTGGCGGCGTGGAGATCACCGGCGCGCGCGGTTAGGGGCCTACGGGCCATGGTTCGAAGAACCGAGGGCACCGGGGAGTAGCAGGGGTTCTCGTGAACCTGTCCAGGCCGAGAAGGCGGCCGGAGGGCGCGGTTGGCGCGGTGGTCGCCATGGCCGGCGGCAAGAGCACACTGGCGCACGCGGCTAAGGCTCTAGACGCCATGAAACGTGAAATAAAATGCACGGGAGGAGAGAGGGGAGTACGGCGAGGCTCACAGCGGGGAGAAATGGGGTCGACGGCGGTATGCGCGGAGGGCGGACAGCGGATCCTGGCGATCCTCGGCGCAGCTTGACCCGTTGGACCGGGCGCGGGGCGAGCGGGAGGTTGGGGGCGGCTCTGACGGGCGGGGCCGGGATGGCAGCGGCTGGGCGCGGGGCGGAGGCGCGGCAGTGGTTGCTGCGGAGCTGCCCGACGTGTTGCTGGGCCGCGCGAGGCTGGCTGGCGCGGAGGAGTTGGGCCAGCAGCCGGTTGGGCCAGCGGGAGGGAGAAGCCTTGTGGGCCCAAAAGCCAGGGAAAGAAAGGGGAAAACAAGCGGGCCGGCTCGGGGAGAAAAACTGTGCTGGGCCGAAAGTGGAGAAAAGAAGGGGAGGGAAAAGAATTCCTTTTCTTTTTTCCAAATACATTTTCCAATCTCATTTTCAAGTGGAATTTGAATTCAATTCAAATTCTAGTCAAAGTCAATCATTACAAAAACAAATGTGCAGCAACATGAATGCATCAACATGTTACTAACCTTATATTTGATTTTATTTTCACAAAATTTATTTCTTTCCTATATTTCAATGCTCACATAATAACATAATTAAATCGAATTTTCTTATTTCAAAAGACTAAAATATTGGGTGTGACAGTGAGGTGTCCCCCTTGTCAGAGAGGAGGAAGACGATGGAAGAGTGGAGGAGCTCTCGGTACTCCTCTCGAGGTTTCTCTACTCTCGGTGCAAAGCTCGAGTTGTTCGGTGAGGACTCGATGATCTTATCAGAATCATCCTCCCCCTCTCTAGGATCCGACCTCCCCTTATATATCGAGGTAGGTCGGGTACATGGTGGTTTAGGGGAGTTTAGTGTATGGTCTACATGCACCGGAGTCCAGGAGGGTCTTGTAGCGGCGTGGATGGACCTTGGCATTGTCGTGGAGCCGAAGAAGCTCTGGGTGTCGTCCGACTCCTCTGTTCTAACACACTGAGTGTTAGGCTCTGTCGGCTTGGACCGGCCTCCACCAGGTGCACCTTATGGAGGGTTTTTGGCGGTGAAGGCATCTAGCTTGAGGGGCCGACGAGCGGGCCCAGAAGCCCCCGAACCTCTAAAGCTAGCGAGGGGATTTGTCCCTTTGTGTCATGCCCTGTGCGTGACCTTGTCGGAGGAGTGGTTGACAGCGCCGCATCCGTTGGGCAACGCTGGGGAGCCCCCGAGCCTTGGATGCTTAGGGCGCCTATCTCTAGCTCGGGCCATGGCTAGCACTAAAGGCCGGGAGGGGGCCAAGGATCGGGTTCAGACTCCGGTCGATCGGGAGCCTGAGGCTCGGATGAGTCCCCGAGTCCTGAGCAGACGCTGAGGGCGTGCTCGAACTCGGCCCAATCCTTAACCGGAAGGTGCATGCGAGCACACTTGAGGGGTGTAGCCCTCGGAGCCCCCGAGCGATCCTGGAGGGATCGATCGGGGGTTTCTTGGTTGGGAACCTTTAATCTCGAGGCTTAACATACCCCTATGTTAGGATCTCGTCAATGGGGCTTCTCAAGGGACGTCATAGTCAGCGCCGAGGGTTACTGTCGCCGAATGGCTTCGCAGTCATCCCTATGTCTTGCAAGATATATAAGAGACATAATACCCTCACCGAGGAGGTCTGGGTGAGGGCACAAGCAAGCCTAGCGAAGGTATTCGGAGGCTCGAGCCCTCTGGGCCACTGCTGGTGGAGGTTGTAGTGATGGGTCAGAAAGCGAGGGCAACGAGGGTCTCTCTGCTTGGTGGCATGGTGTTGTGATCGGGAATCCTTGGTGACTAGCGCTGGCGAGGGCCACGTCCCAGCCAAGGGGGAGGCGTAGTGGTGGCACGAGGGGCATTCCCCTAACAAGTTGTCATAAAATCTATAGTTTTTTTGAAATCGATGGGTGAACACAGTACAAACAACATTAAAAAGACTAAAAGAGCATAACCAATGCCAAAAGCTCCCACACAAGGTGAGGTCTAGGAAAGTAAAATTGTACACATGTGTACCCTTGCATAATAATTAACTCTGCATGGAGATTGGTTGAAATTTAAAACCTTATGATTATGGCCCTTTTGTTAGAGCTCCGGATGGCTCTGGCTCGGACTCCTCTGTGCATGGTAGCAAGGAGCTATTTTTCTCTCTCATCTCAAAAGTTAGTAAAATCACTATTTTTGGCTTCACCAACTCTGGCTCCTCCATGCACTGTAACAAGGAGCCACAACTATTTGGCTCTATGCCAAACAAGACAAGTGGCAAGACTAGCTCTAAGATATCTGTGTGTGCCTCTTTTTTATTATCTTGATCTAACATTAAAATTTTCTTTTCCAAAGTGCACCAACAACCATCTGATAGAAAGGCCCGTAGGCTGCAAATATATGTTTTATGTTTATTGAAGCCTTGAAGGCATGTGAAGGTTCTCAGAATAATGTGTTCTTTGCCAAGTTGTTATAGGTGCAATTATGTGTGTATATATGGCCCCCAATTTGTCTATGCATCCTATGACCAATTGGATTCCTAGTCGTCGGAGCCAGCCTTGACAGGCATGTGAAGGTTCTCAGAATAATGTGTTCTTTGCCAAGTTGTTATAGGTGCAATTATGTGTGTATATATGGCCCCCAATTTGTCTATGCATCCTATGACCAATTGGATTCCTAGTCGTCGGAGCCAGCCATGATATCGAGTCAGTTTCATTCGTTCTACGTGCTGACAGCTGACTTGTCAGTTAAAGTACAATGAATCAAGACCAAAGTATAATGTACATAGGATCTGCACTGGGTCAACCACGTAACAGCAATTATTGGAGCTAAACAAGTCTCATCACATTGTAAACTATTGAGGAAGTACCTCATTGGCGACTGCCATAGATTAATAGTTTCGTAGTAATCATTGGCTATATAGTACAGGCTGAGGTAAGAAGAAACACTTGGTTGTTGGGCAAACATGCTAATCAGTATGATTACTGCATTAAAAACTCAATGATTTCGTTGACAATAATTAAGAAGTTACCATGCTTGCAATTTAATATTAGCTGGTGCCTATTTTAAAATTTTCCATCTTTTTGCATATGGTAATAGCATAGAAAAATATTGTTTTATTATTTTAGCTAATACAAAGTTAAAAACTTAACAATCTCGCCTCCAAGCAAAACTGAAAGGAACAGAGAAGAAAGGGCAGCAAAACCTGAAGGTAAGGAGTTCCTATGTTTGTCATCCCTACTCCCACCGTTCCAAATTATAGGACGTTTTGGTATTTCTAAATACATAATTTCTTTATACATTTAGATATATATATACTATGTATAGATACATTTTAAAAATAATGTACCTAAAAACCCAAAGCATGCATCTTATAATTTAGAACGTAGGGAGTATATGGAAAAAAAAAAACATACAGAAAGCACAGCTTTCGTTAGGAATGAGGCCATGTTCTTATTAAAATAGCAGAGAATGGTGCATGAAAAGCTAGGGTTACGCTGAGGACAAGCACTATAAGCCATTTTCATATAGTTACAAAAACACCTTGTCATCGAAATGAGCAACTAATTGTTTGTTGCATTTTGTTTTGTACTACACTGTTTTATTCTGGAAAAATATATATATGAATTTCTGTCATTGTCACTGACCTTGTATACATCATTTCGAAGTCCAGGCAAATTTTTTGTACTTCTAGGATCGAGTACATACATACTGCCACTAATCACAAATATTCGTGGCATATTCTACATAGATGGTGCATGCCATTTAAGTACCTTAATATACTAGAAAAGAATTTAATCATTTACATTTAAAACAAATCTAACCGTGAAAGTACCTAGACCCTCAGGAGCAGAAAATCAAATCTTGACACACATAGAACTTTTGTATACAAAACATATGGACTTGCCTCTATTAAATCATACATTTCCACTTTTATCTTCCATGTAACACCCTGCACTCAGTGTTATCCTAATAAAAATTAAACAGTAAACGGTTGATTGCTTGGCGTCTAGCCATTATTGGGCCTAAACTGCCACTTCAGTAGGATAAACGGTTGATTTAAATAGAAACGGCGTACCACTGTATAGCATTTAAGCAGTGTGTAAATGGGCTAAATGATTGTTTAGGCAGATAGTGCCTGCACTACATAAACACACACATATAAGACGAATGCCCCTTCCATGTCTATAAAAGCAGCATAAGGTAAACGTTTCCTGGAAGCCCTAGAAGTTTCGAGCTTTACAAATGGCTCTTGAAACAGATAAACAGAATCCTAGAGAAGCCAAAAAACTTGGTGCAAAATTTCAGCGTCATGACTCCCTATATGGGGATGCTGAAAGAGTATCAGACACTGGATATCATGCCTCTGAGGTCTGCTTCTTATCCCATAATTTGTTCTCTAGTGTTACATTATATATCGCTTGTATAGCATGAACTTACTATTTGGATTAGCAAAAGATTTAGGGAAGAATAAACAGCTATGTTCATAACTTGCATCTGATCCTAGAACATATTCTCTCTCTCTCTCTCCCCGCACCCCCCCCCCCCCCCCCCCCCCCCCCCCCCCCCCCTCCCTCCCTCTCTCCTTGCGAGTATAAGAACACAGAGATGACATATAAGGATAACACAGTCAACAATATACTAAAACAAACTAAAATTTCAAGTTAACTCCTTATTTCAATTCAAAGAAACATATATTTGTTCATCCACCAACTTTGATTCGGTTTCTCCGTAAAAATCCCCTGTTGCAGCAGACGATGAGTTTCTATATGATATTCTTGTTCAAAGAAGAGATAAAGCTTTTTGACACTATAGATTAAATGGGTTCTTGAGCACTGTGAACACACAATGAGTTTCTATATGATACTCAATCCATTAAGTAAAGGATTGAAACAAACATTCAAGTCATAATATCTATGATCTACAAAACAATAGTTATATTTGAACTATGCTGTGGATTAGATATTCATACTTACTACATATATTCACTACATGAAACAGGATAGTTGGGCTCGAACGTTGCATTTGGCATTCCAGTGCATTGGAGTGATATATGGTGACATAGGCACATCACCGCTGTATGTGTATGCAAGCACCTTTACAAGTGGCATCAGCAATGTTGATGACCTCTATGGAGTCCTGTCACTTATTCTTTACAGCATAATTCTTCTACCTATGATCAAGTATGTCTTCATTGTTCTGTATGCAAATGACAACGGCGATGGTAAGTTTTCCTTATCTAAGAATCCTTTAGATTCCAGTTCGCTGGAGAAATTACTCTCGTTAACCTTCATCTTGTTTAATTTCCTTTTTTTAATAATATGATGAGATGGGAATCAACTATATGTCAAGAAGCATTATATTTCATCCTCAGATGTTTCCAGACAAGGAAAAAAATGATTCTGTACATTTCTATATATGAATATGAGTATTATTTATTCTTAGCACTTTTCTGCTAGATCAAGGAACAGGTATACATAAAAACTGGGCTCCACTATACGAAATGGTTACAATAATGCCTTGTGGAAAACAGATTATTGTTTCATATATCATATACAGTTCTTGCTACACCGACCTTACAAGAACATAATCTTGTAGGTGGTACATTTGCACTTTACTCATTGATATCGCGGTATGCAAAAGTGAGCTTGATTCCAAATCAGCAAGCAGACGATGCAATGGTCTCAAACTATGGCCTAGAAACAGTATCAGCCCCTATGAAGAGGGCTCAATGGACGAAAAAGATGCTGGAAAGTAGCATGGTGGCTAAGGTTGCCATTTTCCTCCTTACCATACTGGGCACCTCAATGGTTATCAGCGATGGTGTTTTGACCCCAGCAATATCCGGTAACTATAACTGGAACTTCAAGTGATGCCTTTTACTGGTTATTCTCATGGTTTCAGTTGTATCTGTGAGTTCATACAAGTAATGAAGTAGTAGCAGTAAAGTACATGTAATAATTAATGAAGGCATGCTAAATATCCTTTACTCCTTCAGTGACACATTTATAAAGCATAGTTTTAAAGTTGGCAAACATTTTTTTGTTTTTAACGAAGACTTGCACATTGACATGCTGCCTATGATCTATCTGTGCTAGTGAGTCATTCCTTGCCAAATAAGATATGTCAAAATGACGTGATCTATGTTTTGTGGATGTGTTTCAGTGCTCTCTGCGGTGAGTGGTCTCCAAGAGAAAGCACCTCAGCTGAAACAGGGTAAGAGCTATTTGACTTGATTGTAGAACAAAAGCATAAAAAATGAAAATACGAAGGGCAGCTTCAGAAAAGTTGAAAGAATCCTTGCACATACTAACTTAACAGGAATTATTTGTCACTCAAGTATTTGATTTGATAGAATATCTTGTAATGTGCAGACAAACTTGTAAAACCATTTGTTTGGTGAGAAGGCCAGGTTTCTCTGTGCACAAGAGCATCTGTCCACCTTGGTGGCGAGCTGTTTGGTCACCAGCCACAGTAATAAGTTCGAAAGTGCATGATCAGCATTTTTGCCATGACACACGTCTTCTCACAGAAAGAAAACGCCAATGTTGCCGTCTTAGCTCCACACTAGCATTGCCCGCCAGGTCGTTGTCGTAGCTTGCTGCTCATGCATCCTGCTAGCCACTAGCGCAGGCCTGCCTGTGGTTGCCGTTGTTGCTCCCCCACCCGAGCAGGGAGCAGGGCCACTCTGTGGGTTAGGTTGCTGCTTGCTCTGCTGGCATGACACACAAAAAGAAATAAGTATAGCAATGATGTATATGGACAGGGAGCATATTTTATTATTAAAAGGAAAAACAACAAAGTGGTTTCCTACTACTATAACTCTCATGTCATCACTAACAAAAATTTCTTTGGGTTTCATTTTTCTATTCTTACTCGGCAGAGCAAATGGTATGGATCTCTGTTGCCATTCTGGTGGTGCTGTTTGCTGTTCAGCGTTTTGGCACAGACAAAGTTGGCTATTCATTTGCACCCATTATTCTGATGTGGTTCCTGTTCATTGGTGGCATTGGAATTTACAACTTAATCAAATACGACATCGGTGTTCTGAGAGCTTTCTATCCAAAATACATCGTAGACTACTTCAAAACGAATGGAAAGGATGCATGGATCTCCCTTGGGGGCATCCTTTTATGCTTTACAGGTGACTTTCAACGTATGTAAGCATATCACAAAATCAATTCCCTAACACCCTAACCCTCAATGGCACCAAAACAGGCACAGAAGCTATGTTTGCTGATCTAGGCCATTTCAACATAAGGTCAATTCAGGTATGTGTATGTTCTTTCTGAAACTAATATCAGAAATGGCTCCAGAGAAAGTCACGTTAAGGTTTCATTTGCATCTTGGTTATCCTTAAAAATAGTAACCAATAAAAAGTGCAGGAATTAATGTTAACCTTTTACATCTTATTATGCTGTGATTAACATAAGATGACAGCAATCGTGTTGTTTTATATTTCAGATCAGTTTCAGCTTTATTTTGTTCCCTTCAGTGTCATTAGCTTATATTGGTCAAGCGGCGTTCCTTCGTAAACACCCAGAACATGTTCTTGATACTTTCTATAAATCAATTCCAGGTAAATTATTCAAGATGATGTAGTGCCTCAATTCCATCTTTTGTTTGAATCAAACACAATTGTATCTTGTTTGCAGGACCAATGTTCTGGCCAACCTTCATAATTGCTATCTCTGCTGCGATAGTTGCAAGTCAGGCTATGATATCCGGTTCATTCGCAATCATTTCACAGTCACAAACATTGGGCTGCTTTCCAAGGGTCAAAGTACTCCACACCTCAAAACTTTATGAGGGGCAGGTGTACATTCCGGAGATAAACTTTGTTCTAGGGTTGCTTTGTGTGATAGTAACATTTGGTTTCAAGACAACGACTAATATTGGCAACGCATATGGTAAGACAAACGTGAATCCTATACTACTCTGCTTTGTGAAACATGACACCGAGTTAATTCTGTGCAGGAATTTGTGTTACTTCTGTCATGGTTATTACAACTATTCTGCTTGTAATTGTGATGCTTCTCATATGGAGGGTGAGCATTTGGCTGATAATACCCTTCTGCCTGGTATTTGGTTCCATAGAGCTTGTCTATCTTTCTTCAGTTCTATACAAATTCAAACAAGGGGGTTACCTACCTATTGTGACTGCAGCAGTTCTGCTGACGATCATGGGTGTTTGGCATTATGTCCACGTAAAGAAATACTGGTACGAGCTTGAGCACATAGTTACAAATGAAGATATGCGAGAACTCATTCAAGCACATGACGTAAAAAGAACTCCTGGGGTAGGCTTCCTCTATACAGAATTAGTGCAGGGTGTCCCACCAATTTTCCCCCACCTCATTGAGAAAATACCCTTTGTTCATTCAATCCTAGTGTTTGTTTCCATTAAACACCTGCCGATCCCTCATGTTGAGGTTTCAGAACGATTCCGCTTCAGGAAAGTTGAGTCAAGAACTTCCCGGATGTTTCGGTGTGTGGCACGATATGGGTACAGTGATACCATAGAAGGGGCTAAGGAATTTTCTGCTTCCCTTGTTGAAGGACTCCAATCATATATTGAAGAAGGGCATTTTATCACAAACATGCAAATTCAGGAAACTGAGGCTGAAGCAACCTCCATCACAGATAGTAACACAAGAACACGTAAAGCCAGCGGCTCCACAGTGTACATTGAAGAGGCACTGACGCAAAGTGAAACTACAGATCTCACCCAACCTCCCATAAGCAGCTACTCAGCGCACTCATCTGGAAGGATTAGCGAAGACCAATCCCGCACAATTGCAGAAGAAAAACAATTTATTCAGAGGGAGCTGCAGAAAGGAGTGGTCTATATTCTTGGAGAAACTGAAATCAGGGCAGGATCAAATTCTTCCTTTTTCAAAAAGATTGTTGTCAACTACATGTACTCATTCCTGAGGAAGAACTTCAGGCAAGGGGAGAAGGCTTTTGCAATCCCAAGGCAGAAGTTGCTCAAAGTGGGAATGGTATATGAAATTTAAGCATCATGAAGAGACTACTGCAGAGGGAGCTGTATTGGTTTCACCAATACAGGTTTGTGTTTCGTTTTCTTTATTAAGCACATATTGCACTTCCCTGGCAACATGATTTATGTGTGTGTTGATAAGCTTGTGATGCTATAAACAATGTGTTGGCGTGTTACATGAAGACCTGTATCGTGTGTCCGGCAATACACCTACACCCTAGGGTAGGCCTGTTTGTTATTTTTCGCACTAATGTAATCGTAGGCTTTGTTGCTTCGTATGGTACACCTGCCTATATGTACTGAACACATTCGATGCAATACTTGTGTGTTTTCATCCATCATTTACTCATGTTTTCACAATGTATGCCAATGGTTCTATGCACTTTAAGTGATGTACTAAAGTGTTAAATAAGCATCTTTTTTTTTGAAAACTTGGAGTCCTCGAACAACTATATTTTCTCGGGTCTAAAAGAGGAAAATAAACATTGCACCTTAAGCAGCAGTATTCCTGTGTCTATAACAAAAAACATATTCCCACATAGGCCTAAGCACTTTTGCTCAAACTCTAAGGCACATCAACATTTCATTTCTAGTTGATATACCCCACTGAATCACCGACCATCAGTATAAAACAAATCACATAAATGGAAAAGACAAGAGAGAAGAACAAACTAACAATCACATAATAAACCAAATCGATTAAGAATCGTGTCAGGGAGGACGTACTGTAGAATGGCCGATGCAGCACTCACGAGCGGCCACAACGCGAGGCATGCGTCCCCAACTCCCCATTGATGCGCCTCTCCTCCCTCTCGGACATATCGTCGAATGACTTCCGACCACGACCAACCAGGGGACGAACGCTCTATGAAATGAATCGCTTGCCCGGACAGGCGGAGACTGATGCCAAGAAATGAATGCACAAAGAGAGGATTAGACGGGAAAGAAATGTGTGTAAACCTGATCGGTGTTTGGGGCCTCTGAAGACTGAAGTCAGTGTCTCTACGTACCCAGTGCTTTCTCTCAACGTGAACAAAAGGATCTTTCTCGTGCCCAGTTGCGTTCCAGAACACTGGAGTGTTTTAGAGCTGCTATTTTTGCTCCACGTTTTTGCTTTTGCTTTGTCCCTGTACCTCTTTCTCCTTTATAGTAATACTAGCCACGGCTGCCCGCGCTTCGCTGCGGGTGATGCGTTTGGTATAGAAAAAATTCTGAGAAATATGACTCATATGTCTAATATGTTTTCTCATCGTGTTGGTACGGAAGATTGGTCTCAAGACTGTAAACGAACATAGATGTTGGTTGTCATTACATAGTGCCTATTCTAGGCCAACAAATCAATGACATGTTAGTGGAAAGAAGTATTTGATGGAGTTGGGCTCAAGCAACTAACACACTTAGATTTAAAGCACAACATTGGCTATGATTACATTATAGGCGAAAATAGCAAAAACTACAAGATAAGTACTTCTCCTAACGCGAGGGTTTACAAAAGAGTGAATTAGGATCCACTCCCCTTAGGCGAAACTACAACACATTTCATAAATCTGGAATTACATGAAAGATTACACGGTGTCGAACACTAAATTACACTGGGATTTAAAGTTACATGGTTAAGAGCAACCTAGCATAACCAAGGCTTACTCTATAAGTCGGGATAGACGAGAGCAATGGAGAAACAACAAGATAATGATTATCCAAAACATGGCGTATGACCAACAAATCCAAAAACAGGAGACTGAGAAGTCAAACATCATGAACCCTAAGACCAAACTAACCAACGGTAGACTTGAACTTCTTCGAAAACCAGATCCCTTATTCTTATATTACACCATCACCTCAGTCAGACGAAATGAGGACTGGATCTCGTAGCTCTGCTTCGGATTCGAGAAGGATTGGGATGAAGAAGAAGAGCAAGGACCAATGACATCTTATAGTGGCGAACGAAGATGGGGTGCAGCGCACCAGAAGTAGAGACGGCATGGATGGGATAAGCTGCCGGTTCACGCTGTGGAGATACAGCCGGCCATGGCGTGCTCCCTGCTCATGCGAGCGGAGCGGGGGGTAATAAAGGAGAGGAGAGAGGGTTCGCTCGACGAGGGAGGCGTGCGGGTGGTCATGTCCCCAAAAGAAGAAAGAAGGGAGAGGGTCTGGTACGGGGACGAGGGCGAGGATCAAGAGCGGACCAGAGGCCGGGAAAAGGAGAAGCGTACAATGTACGAGGACGGCGAGTGCGGCACGATGTCGAGGCCATGCGAGGACAGGGTGCTCATGGGCTCGACACCGATGGCGTCCGTGGGGCACGCGGTGACAGCGACCCGACGTGCGTAGCGTGGTCGAGCTAAGCACAATGCCTAGGACTTGACATCCACTCAGGCTTTTTTAAGCATTCCCTACTACCCAAGGCTAACTTTTTCCAGGTGTTCTTCTTTTCTTCCCTTCCTTGTCCACAATATGCGTCAAACTTTGTATGAAATGAGATCGCAACATACATGCTTCCTCCGAAACCACCTCCTCTTATTTTACTTTGAGAGAATACTATTTCATCAACCCGTTGTGGATTTCTCATTCAAACACCCGAATATTTTTATCAAAAGCGGTATGGCGGTGTAACTTGGTAAAGGTACTTGGTCAACAACCTCGATACCAGCGCGTAGCGAGCAGTGTCACCATGTGGCAGCTATTCCACAGGGAGCCCCTGGTTTTGTCACGACACCATAAGCTATTAACCAGGCAACTACTACCAACTTCATGGCCGGAAGTGTAGGGTCGAGATGGCGACTAGAGGGGGGTGAATAGTCATTTCTAAAACTTAATCGCGTCGGCTAACCGAAACAAGTGCGGAATTAAAACTATCGATCTAGCCAAGACTACACCCCTCTATCTATGTTCTCTAGCACCTTGCAAAGATTCTAATTAAACAACAAAGGTGCCGGGCTAACTAGAGCTCACCTAACCAATTCTAGGAGCAAGGTCACACAAACTTATGCCACTAGTATTTCAAGCAATGAGGGAGCTCCTACACATGCTAGTAAGCAAAAGCACAAAGCCAACTAAGCTCACTAGCAATGCTCAATAACAATGCAACCAATGCCAAATTAGAGAGCACAAAAACTTAGCTACATAAACTAAGCAAAGTGACTAACAAGGTTACACAAACCAAATTAGCCACGCAAGGGAGCTACTTCTATGCTACACAAGCAAGAAGGTAACTAGTGAGCTACACAAGCCAACTAATTACAAGAGCAACTACACAAGCACAATGTATATAAAAGTAATCACAAGCTTATGTAAGGGGATTGCAAACCAACGGGAAGAACTAGGTTGCCAACACGCTAGTCCCTATTGTGTCGACCGCTCACTTGGTGGTTCGGCGGCTAATTGACATCACCCGCCAAACCCGCACGTCGGGCACCGCAAGAACCTACCCCGAAAGTGAGGGTACCTCAATGACACGCTGAACTAGAGTTGCTCTCCACGGCTCCCGCGGGGCGAGCACAATGCCCCTCATAAAGCTCTTCTCCGGAGCACCGCATAAGCTTCTTGCGGGCTTCGACGGAGACCACCACCAAGCCGTCTAGGAGGTGGCAACCTCCAAGAGTAACAAGCACCACCGGCTTGCAACTCGATCACCTAGTGCCACTCGATGTAATCTCACAATGCAACGCACTAGAATCACACTCACTCGCAATCGATTCGCACTCTTGCAAGCACAAGTGAGTTAGAGGGCATCCAAGCACTCCTACACAAGCCACATAGGCGTGAGGGTGCTAAGCGACCAGCCCAAGGCCGGCCACACACTCCTTTTATAGCCCCAAGGGCTAAACTAGCCGTTACCCCTTCACTGGGCAAAGCGCGTACTGACCGGACACGTTGGTCATAACGACCGGACGCTGAAACCCAGCGTCCGATCACTTACAGAGAGGTTCCAGCGATGTTTTTCAGCGACCGGACGCGTCCGGTCATCACTGACCGGACTCTCCCAGCGTCCGGTCGCTTCTATACACGCTAAAAACACTAACCGGACGCTGGGACCGGACGCGCAGGTGCTGACCGGACGCTGGAACCCAGCGTCCGGTCGTTTTTCGTGCCAGCGTCCGGTCACAGACCTTTCAGCGCTAAAACAGCTATAACTCTTAGCTCCGAACTCCGATTTCGATGATCTTGGACATTTTGGAAAGCTTACTCAGAGGGCTACACATCCCACATGAATACTTGCTCCAAATCACAATGGATCAAAGCAGTATTCCAATCAAAGGACCATCCTATAGTTCGGAGTACACTGAAAAACATTTTTCTCTTCTCTAAGTTGATTTACAACAACTCTAACTTTTTCTCCTTTACAAATGTGTCAACACCACAAAGTGTGCACCACCATGTGTATGTGTGTTAACATTTTCACAATCATTTTCCAAAGAGTTAGCCACTCAACTTGCCACACCACTCAATCCTAGCGACGATGCAAAGTTAGATCACTCGAGTGGCACTAGATGACCGATATGCAAACAAGTTTGCCCCTATTGATAGTACGGCCATCTATCCTAAACCCGGTCATCAACTTCTCTACACACCTATGACCGGTAAAATGAAATGCCCTAGGTTATACCTTTGCCTTGTGCATTCCATTCTATGTCCTCCAATGTCGATGCAACACATGCACCAACATGATCAACAATGATATGATCCACTTCATATCATCATGTGATCATATTGGTTCATCGATCTTGACTTCACTTGCTTTTCACCGTTGCCTTCGTCCATCGGCGCCAAGTCTTGCTCAAGCTTCACCGCCACGCGGTCCATCGCTCCAAAGCCTCCGACTTGCCCTTCACGCGTGCAACCGGTCCATCAAGCCAAGTCTTGTCTTGATCTTCTCCACCTTGATCACATCACTCAATGTCATGTCTCATGTGCAATAAGCTCCTTCATCATCACATGTGTGATCTTTGCAACATCTCCAAACCATTTTCACCTTCACGGCATATGTTGCTCACACACATGTACTTGCGGACTAATCACCTGTGTATCTCACATAAACATAATTAGTCCACCTAGGGTTGTCACTCAATTACCAAAACCACACAAGGACCTTTCAATCTCCCCCTTTTTGGTAATTGATGACAACTCTACAAAGGTATGGAAATTAAGCTCTTTTGGATTCATGTTGCTTGCCCAAGCAATTTTACCATGTGTAAATAATTTTGGACAAGTACCATAAACCCAAAATGGTAGTATTAGCTCCCCCTACATATGTGATAGAGTGTTTGTTTTGAAGCTCGCATATATGCATAGATTGAAATTGTGGGAGAGTAATTACTACCAAATGATGCTAAGGTGTATAGAGTAAACCTTTGAAGTGTGATACCAATCGGAGTTGCACCTTTAAGTTCATCCTTAACACCATGGTTAGCTAGATATCACTTGAAAATAAAATCACTAGATACCTCGTGAGATCAACATTAAAAGCAAGGTACTAGCATTACTTGAAAAACATACCAAGTGTCTAGCTATCATCCTATGCATGCTAGTTTTCATTTCATCAAACAAATTCTACAACTAGCATACACCACACAAGCATGCATATTGAAATTAAAAAACCTATGCAATGCAAGCAAGCACATGAATATGCACATATCAAATACAATCAATCAAAGTTCATGAGCTTGCTCCCCCTACTTGTGTGCTTCTCTTGTCCAAGAATTTTGATCCATCTCTTTTCTTCAATGTTGCTCCCTCTTTGTCCATGTCCATGTCCAACCTCTACTTCTTTGTCTCAATCTCTCCCAAAGCTTTCATATCTTATCTCTCCCTCTTGTACAATCTCAATCTCAAAGCTTTCATATCTTTGTACAATCTCTCCCCCTTTGTCATCAATTTCCAAAAAAAAGGTGTGCTTCTCATTGATGCAAAGGTATGCATTTGGGGTAGATGGTTGAGGCTTGAATCTTGCATTTTTTATGGACATCACTTGATTGTTGGAATGACACCATTTGTAAATACCACTTGTAACTTATACCACTTGTATCGTGTGTAGGGCTTCTTGAGATACCACACATAAGATTTTTGATCTTGAGATCAATTTGTGGGACACTTCCCCCTATGTGATAGCATGGGTCATATATTTGATACACTTAAGCTCTTGTAGGTGAGGGATGCATTCTTCATTTGATGATCACTTAAAGTTGAGGATCACTTGTGGAACCATTTTCTTGCATGATTGATATTATGTGTAGATGTGATATCACTTGAAAGAATCTTCTAGTATGGAACCACTTGTTGGATTTTTCAATAAAAACCATTTCTTGAACATTTGCTATCTTCATGAGTACCACTTATAGGATATCACTTGTGAGTTGATCTAGACATCATTTGTAGATTCTTGATAAAATACTTGAGTCTAGATACCATTTGAAACAAACAAACTAGATATCCATTTGCATTGTTGTCTTGTGCTTGTACTCTTATCACTATCATGAGCTTCTATGATTGACTTGAACTAAATTGATTTGCCTAAGCTTTCAAGTCCGGTTTGAACCAATGACAAGCTTCTTCACACCTCTTGCAAGGGTTATCTTGCCAATGTTGTACTTGTCACTTGTTAGCAATCCAAATTGAGTCAAGTACTTGGGTTTACTAGCTCATGAGCAAATTCATGTACTAACCACTAGATCAAGTAATCATTCAAACAATAGTGGTAGCCTATGAATTTAAGCATTTTATTTGTTATGCATGATCCTATGAAGCATATACTATATGCACTAACTGCATACTAGTAAGTGATGAAATGATCATGCACATTACAATGATACCTTTGCTATGTTGGAGTAGAGGATAGTCACATAGATTCCAATTTATTACTCCAATAGCAATGTGAAGTCTCATTATAAGCTTGGTGAAGACCAATAGATATCATGTTGAATTCCATTCTTCACCCATATGAAATGAATACCACTTATGATCAAGTGCACTTTCTTGTTGTGGTTGGCTTGCTTTATCTTTTGATCAATGCTTGCATTAGAGCATCAATTTGAGAATACTACTTGAAATATCATGACTAGCTCTCTTTTGGGTGCTGCTTGCTTTTCTTGATCAACCCTTTTGATTGCTTCAACTAAGCATCTCAAATGTTCCTCGGATCACCACTTCCATGTTAGCCTTCCAAGTATCACACTTGGTTCACCTACACATAGGCGGCAAACCCCTACACTAGGGAGAAGTGACCTCTCTCCAAGAACCATTCTTGATACTCACTTGAAATGACTTGATTGATTGATCCAAGTGATGGACTTAACTTGGTGAGTAACCTTGATTCCTTCTTTAAGTCCTTTTCTTTCTTCTTGTTTAAGTCCTTTTCTTTCTACCAAATGATTTCCAATAGTCACTAGAACTTCAACTTCAACTTCAACTTCATCTTCAGTTTGATCTTGATCTTTCAATTTGAGTACCGAATGTGTGCAAAGTACACTCCACAATCAAATAGCCTTATACTCTTTGCTTGTCATGCTTCTAGATCATCTCAAAACCAAACTTAGGTACCTCAAACACTTGTAAACATGTTTCCAACTTGAGGACCTTTCAATCAAAGTGACTCTAGATCAATCCAACATTTGTCACTTTTCTGACAGATTTTGTACCCTTCAAAGAAATAAGCATATCTCCCAAAGTACTAATCCAAATACCACGAAATTTGGTGAAGGTGTGCATTACTAAGTTATCTAGTAGCTGTAAAAATTTGAGATTCATTTGACTTCTAGATTGCTACCAGATTTCAATTCTTCCACCACTGCTACATGCTGAAAACAGCTGCACTATAGCTGACAAGATCCACTCCAAAACCGAAGCATTTCTTATTAAATTCTCATCAAAATTGTACAGCATCTTATACCATAAGTCTAGAGCATGTACACCAATTTTTATGCCAATCCAATAAGTGTTGATTACTCAAACATGGCTAAGATCACAGCTAGCTCAGATTCTCAATTATAGGACAGATTTCAACAATTGAGCTATACTTCATCAAATGTGAATCAAACTTGAAACTAACTTGTTTGAATACTTCCATAAGACATATATCCATTCAATCCACTTACTAAATATCATCTTATGAATTTATCCAACACAAATCAATCCAAACTTTATTACTAATCAATTATCCATTCAATCATCTCATAGCAAGCAACATTGCATATTTATCCAATTCAATCAACTCATATGCACCCAAATGAAATGATCAACAAGAGATATACCTTGGTTAGCTCATGATCATCCAACTAGCAAGCTTCAACTCAATTATTTGCAAGTCATCAAATATATCCAATGAATCACCAACAACTTGAATTATAGCACTTGTATATTGATAGCATATTTGGACTTTACTCAATTTGTCATGGCATTGGGATAATGGTTGAAACGACCTGATTTCCGCGAAGGGAAATCCTCAGAGTCGAAGTGTAATATGACCGTTGTAGATCATATTACCCAAATTCCAGTCGAATACCACATCCATACAACGATAATATCAGAGTACAAATAGTGCGGAATTACATAAATTATTACATCGCCGCATTGGCGGAATCAAAAGTAGCATTCATTCAGAACAGCTTGAAGATAAGATTGCCAAAACTCGAGCGTAGGAACGAACCCCTCAACCGTCAAACTCCTCGGAGCTATACTCCTCAGCAGAACCTGTGTGCCAAAATTTATCAGTACGATTTATACTGGCCACTCCCACCCTATGAGCATTGGTTTGTGGAAATTGGATGCAAGTTGGATTTAATCAAAAGGAACCTATAAGGCTGGGGTTTCCTATGTATTAGCATATCAAGTATATATTAGTAAAGCCAAGTTTTAACACCATCCCCACACACATTCCACCCCATTTCCGTCCAGAGCCAGGTCTCGATCCTGGGATCGATATACCACCATCTCCATATCATCACCATACCAATGCTCAGTCGACAGGCCAACTCCCTCTCGGCACTGTCTCATGGCCCGTAGCCCCTGGCTACGACCGACACTCTCTCACGGGGGAAGAAGAGAATGACTCATCTCACTATCTAGTTTAAGCGAAACCCAGGAAAGGTCCATAGCCGACAAGTCGGCACATGTATCAATCGATCAATCATATACTCTGCAGAGGTTTTACATAACCACAAGATCCGCCTTCCTTGCTGACCGTCGTCAACTGGGCTGATTCCGGCCGCTTGCTAGCCTAGAATAATGCCACTCTACCATTTAGCCCTGGTACACCCCAAGTCTAGTCTAGGGCGGCTGAAACTGTGAGTCATGAGCCAGGTCCACAAGGTCTCCATGAAGTCTCGGAAGGGTGTGGGGGAAATCCTCCGCGCCCCGTACCTCCTTACACTGTCCGCTATCAACCTAGCAGTAGTGGCAATATCCTACCAAGTAGTCCGGCCGTCCCGCACCATATAGGGCGAGTGGTACGTAAGGTTTCTCGGTGAATCTGAGTACTAGTAAGTCCTTAGGGATGACCAAGCCAAAATGTCTTCATCAGGGTTTCCATTTACCGTGCCACCACAGCACCTCCACCCCGGGCTCCTCCCATCACAGGTTCACACCCAGGACTACCTCATATACCATTTACCCACCACAGGTATCCATTCCAAGGGTGCCTAGGTAGCACCTCACGGCAAGACTTGCCCTAGGCTCGTCGTATACTCCAACTTGGTCGACACAACCCTCACCCTCCACACACCCAAGTCACACATGCAGCACTCTCCCCATAGTCCAGATAACTCCAGTTTCCACCACGCATCAATGTAGTATAAGCGTAGAAGTATAAGCGATGAAATATAGCAACAAGCGTGTGTCTAGCCTAATAGCAGGGTATGCAAGGGTAAGGTTGCGTCAAGGTAAAGGCCATCAAGTAAGCATACTACCATGCAAGTCCTATCATAGTGTGACTATAACAATAAAGTAAAGCAATAGCAGCTCTATATTAGCCATGCATAATAGGTGCTACGAGATTGGGTGGGATGTGGCACCTTCAGTGAAGTCGTCTCCATACTCCTCACGGTACTCTCGGTCCTTGTCTATCAGGTTCACCTCCGAGTCTGCAAGCGATCGCATTATAGTCGCGTTAGCGACGTCTATAAAATAGCACAAAAAGCAATGAAAATTCAAAAAGAGCCAAATGCACTCAAACATGGGTTCTTTGCGTAGAGCTTGGTTTTAGATGAATTTTGGTCCTAGTCTTGTATTTTTCTGAGTTCGTATGAATTAGTTATGAATTTCTGAAGTTTCAATCATTTCTGAAAATAGAAAAGGCTGAATTAATCTTGGGCTGACACGTGTCACACTGTGACTGGTCCACGTGGCATGCTGACGCCACCATGACGTCAGCATGGCATCATTATCTCGGTTCCGAGCTGACTGGTGGGGTCCCGCATGGCGGTGTCACTGCCATGTGGCCCCGGTCAACAGTCAACGCGACCAGTCAATGGTCAATAGAGGCCGGGCCCAAACTGGGCCGGTTGGGCCTAGATACGGGCTGGTCTTTGGCTCGCCATGTGGCGCGCGCTGGTGCGGCCATGTCATCTTTCTGGGCCACTAACGGGCTGTGGTCCACGGGCGCAGGTGAGGCGCGGCTCATGGTGAACCCGCCTGCGTTGGTCCATATACCGCAGAGCCGGTCTATGATGGACTTGGTCCACTTACTCCTTCACAGGGTTCAGTTCATGTGCACGACGTGGTCATGGTCGGAGCTCGGCGGAGCTGCTTGGGACATGGTCGGTGAGGTCATGGTCGAAGCTCGACGGAGCTGCTCGGGACATGGTTGGCGTGATCGTGGTCGGTGTGATCGTGGTCGGAGCTCGGCGGAGCTGCTCGGGATGTGGTCGACGAGGTCGTGGTCGACAAGGTCGTGGTCGGCGTGGTCGTCGAGGGGAAAATCCCCTGCTCTTCCCCGACGGGGCTCCCGCCGGCGGTGAGGTCATCGGCGAGCCTCTCGGGCGGTACTGGTGCACGATTAAGGTAGGCAAAGGCGTCGCCAAGCCTCAGCGAGTGCAGTGGTGGGGTCAAGGTGGTGGCTAGGGCTTCCTAGGGCTCTGGCCACAGTGATCGGTGGCGTGCATGGACAGGGTTGTAGTGGTAGCGAGAGCCTAGTTGGAGGAGCGTGTAAGTTCCACGGTGCTTCTTCTGCCATAGTGGGCGTGTTGAAGGAGCTCCTGGTGCTCCCAGTGGCTCCGGCCATGGTGGGGGGGGCAAAATAGAGGCGGTGGTGCTCCGACGAGGTGCGGTGCGGCAACACAGGGCTCCGGTGGGCTCCTTCCTCGGCTAAGGTGAGCGTAGTGTGTCTCTCGTCACGGCGGAGCCAGTCAGGGTGTCGACGTCACCTTTACCGCGACATAGAAGATGCGGTGGTCTCACCATGGTTGTGCTCTTGGCCATGGTGAGCGTGTCTATGCAAGTCCGCTCCTGCTCCAATGTACAATGTCATGGCTGTGGTCCTCCTTTTGGCTGTTGGCAGCACGCACGGCGCATCCTGGGTCTCGGCAAGCGTGGCCATGGCGGTCTCCCTAACTAACCAGTTGGGCTAGGCCGGAGCTTGAAGCTTCAGCAAGGTTTCGATCATGGCGGTGCACGTTCCATTTGGCTAAGGAGGTGGTCTCAGCAAGATGGCTCACCGCAGGGTTCGTGGCGGTAGGATGGCGGTGCGGTGGTGAGGCGAGGCTGTGGTGAGGCGATGCAGTGCCGTGCCAAGCAGCTACGTCGCTGTAGCTGATCGGGGCGACGCTCCTGGCTCCGGTGAGGTCCTCCCCGCAACGGCTTCCTTCTCCTCCTTGCTTCTCCCACCTCCCTCTCTCTCGGCTTGACACTGTGTGGTGCTGTGCCACCAGCGGCAGCGGCGAACGGGCTGAGGGTTAGGGCTCACAGACGTTGGCTTTTATAGCCGAGCTCCAAGGGCTCCAATGGTGGACGGCGATCGGGCGGTGGTGATGTGTGCGCCGCATCCGATGGCTCGCGTGCAGTAGCGTAGGCGCAGCGCAAGGGGGAACAAGGTCATGCGATTTGCATGACCCTAGGCCCGCGTCTGCCACGCTGGTCGGCTCCCGATCGCGTGGGAGAGGTTGGCGTGGGGAGGAAGAAGACCCTGTTGCTGTGCGGCTGTCAAAGGGGCCCATTTGTCAGCTTGTCCTGATGCGGCGGCGTGCAGTGCGTGACGGCTGACGGGCGGGTCTAGCTTGTCAGTGGCTTGTGCGCGCGTGGGCCGTAGGGTGATGCTGGGCCGGCTTCGTGGCCCACGTGAGCGAGTGGAAGTTCAGGTGGTTGGCTAGCTAGGCCGATCGAGGTAGGCTGGGCTGCTGCTGCTCCCTCTTCTTTCCTTTCTCTTTCATTTGTTGCCAATTTGGTTAGGGTTTATCATAAATATTAAGTAAGTTAGTTAAACATCACATAAGGCAAGAGAATCCAAATCACAAGTGGGATTAAGGATGCATGCATGATTTATTTATTTAGGAATTTAATTACACATGTGGTATAAAACCAAACTATGCTCATGATTTTAACCTGGTTGGGTCACATCCAATCCAAAACTAGGGTTGGGCTTCTACATGTGTCACTCAACATCACATAGGGCTAAAACAAAAATTTTGTAGTTGTGATTTTTGGTGTGTGGATTTTTGGGTTGTTACAGTCCTACCCCCTTAACAGAATCTCGTCCCCGAGATTAAAGCGTAACGTACTCTTTGAAGAGATAAGGATATTGTAGCCAGAGGTCAGACTCTTTCTCCCATGTTGCTTCTCTCTTAGTGTGATTGCTCCATTGGATCTTGCACATAGGAATAGTTTTGCTTCAGGTTTCCTTGGTGTCTTTTCCCAGAATTCGGATAGGATGTTCTTTATACTCAAGAGTATCTTGAATGTCAGGTGTATCAGTTGGAACTACTTCATCGGGCACTCTCAAACACTTGCGTAGCTGTGAGACATGGAATACAGGATGTACACCTGCCAATTCCTCAGGTAGCTCAAGTTTGTAGGCGAGCTTTCCAATCCTTTTGCGGATCTTGTATGGCCCAACAAATCTAGGGGCTAGCTTTCCTTTCACATGGAATCTGACAGTTCCACATAGCGGGGATACCTTGAGATAGACAAAATCTCCCACGTTGAACTCAAGTTCTCTTCTTCTTTTGTCAGCATAGCTCTTGTATCGACTTTGGGCAATTCTCAAATTCTCCTTTACTTGGGCAACTCCTTCGGCATCTTGAATCTTAGTGGAGTCAAAGAACGATCTTTCCCCTGGTTGAGACCACATCAAAGGTGTCTTACAAGGTCTGCCATACAGTGCTTCAAATGGCGACATCTTGATGCTGGCTTGGTAGCTATTGTTGTAAGAGAACTCTACATAGGGCAGGCATTTCTCCCAATCAGAACCATAATTCAGTACACTAGCGCGAAGCATGTCTTATAAGATCTGATTTACTCGTTCTGTCTGTCCATCTATCTGTGGGTGATAAGCGATACTGAAATCAAGTTTGGTTCCAATGGACTTGTGCAGGGCTTCCCAGAATCGGGACACAAACTGAGGACCACGATCAGATACAATACTAGAGGGAGCTCCATGCAGTCTGAGAATATGTTCAACATATAGATCTGCTAATTTTTCGGCATCGGTCTTGGTCTTAACTGGTACAAAGTGAGCAATCTTGGTCAAACGATCAATAATCACCCAGATGGAATCATTGCCTTTCTGTGAACGGGGCAATCCAACTATGAAATCCATGGATATGCTCTCCCATTTCCACTTGGGAACGTCAAGAGGCTTTAACAATCCTGCCGGCCTTTGATGTTCAGCCTTGACTCTATTATAGGTGTCACATCGTGCCACATGTCCTGCAATGTCTGTCTTCATGCCTTTCCACCAAAAGTGTTTCTTCAAGTCTTGATACATCTTTGAACCTCCAGGGTGAATATAGTACTTAGAATCATGAGCTTCTGATAGAACTTCCTCTCATAGTGCTAGATCGGAAGGGACATAGATTATGTCCTTGAACCAGATGGTTCCTTGTTCATCTTCATGGTGGTTGGTCTTGTAGCCTAGTTTCATCAGACCACGGAGATATTCGATCTCTTCACAATTTTTCTAAGCTTGACGAATGCGATCTATGAGATCATACTGTATGCGAAGCTCATTCAACAAGCCATGCGGTAGCATCTCAAGTTGGAAATCATCAATCTCTTCCTTGAGCTTAGGTGGTACGGATTCTATGATCAAGGTGTGACAGTAACTCTTGCGACTGAGAGCATCTGCAACTACATTAGCTTTTCCTAGATGATAGTGAATTTCTAGGTCGTAGTCCTTGATCAATTCTAGCCATTAGCGTTACCTCATATTCAGATCTTCTTGAGTGAAAAAGTACTTCAGGCTCTTGTGATCGGTATAGATATCACACTTGTTGCCTATCAAGTAGTGCCTCTAGATCTTCAAGGCATGCACAACTGCTGCTAACTCAAGATCATGAGTTGGGTAACGGTTCTTGTGTTCTTTCAACTGTTGAGAAGCATAAGCTATCACTCTTCCACCTTGCATCAATACACAGCCAAGTCCTTGACGGGATGCAACACAGTAAACCATGAAATCTTTGCTGATATCAGGTAATGCTAGCACAGGAGTTGTGGTAAGCTTCTATTTCAATCCTTGGAAGCTTTGCTCGCACTCGGGCGTCCATTCAAACTCCTTAGTCTTCTTCAGAAGGTTGGTCATTGGACGGGCAATCTTGGAAAAGTTCTTGATGAACTGACGGTAATATCCAGCCAATCCCAAGAAACTTCTAACTTCTGTCACATTACGGGGTTGACCCCACTCTTTCACAGCTTCAATCTTGGCTGGGTCAACTACGACTCCTTTAGCTGATAGTACATGGCCTAGGAAGGCAACTTTCTGTAGCCAAAACTCGCATTTGCTGAACTTTGCGTAGAGCTGATGTTGTGCTAATTTCTCAAGCATAGTCCTCAGATGATGTTCATGTTCTTCGGCGGTGGGTGAATAAACAAGGATGTCATCAATGAATACTACCACGAACTTATCCAGATCATCCATGAAAACCTTATTCATCATGTTCATGAAGTATGCGGGTGCATTCGTGAGTCCAAAGGACACCATAGTGAACTCAAACTGCCCATACCTAGTCACGAAGGCTGTCTTCGGGATGTCACTCTCTCGAATCTTCATCTAATGATAGCCAGATCTGAGATTGATCTTGGAGAAATACTTGGCACCTCATAGCTGATCAAGCAAATCATCAATCCTTGGCAGAGGGTACTTGTTCTTGATGGTGACTGCGTTCAAGTTCTGGTAATCAATGCACATTCTCATTGAGCCATTCTTCTTCTTAACAAACAGAACAGGGGATCCCTAGGGTGAAGCACTGGGTCTGATATACCCCTTCGAGATGAGCTCATCAAGCTATTTCTTGAGCTCAGCTAGTTCGTCAACTAACATGCGATAGGGTCTCTTGGTAATGGGTCCTGTTCCCGGCAAAAGATCAATGATGAACTCCACATCACGGTCTGGTGGCATACCCAATAATTCTTCAGGGAATACATCGGGATAGTCTCTGACCATAGGCACATCATGAACTATCTTCTCCTCTTTTTGTGATTCTGAACTGGCTTTAAGGGCGCATAGGATAGAAGTGGACTTTCCGGACTGAGGTTCACTCCTAATAACTTGGCCTGATGGGTGGGTCACTTGGACGTATCTAGGTGAACATGATATGATACCTCGGTGAATGGTTAGCCAATCCATACCTAAGATGACATCTAGGCTCATGGAAGGTAATAGGGTTAGGTCAGCTTCAAAGTTAAGACCTTCAATGGTAAGACTCACTCCCTTATAGATATGGGTGCACTTTAGGTCTCCTAAAGGTGAGCTGGTGATGATAGGCTTTCCATGTGGGGTTACAGGCAGGTCATGCTTTCATGCAAACTTGGATGATATGTAAGAACAAGTTGCTCCAGAGTCAAATAGAACTGATGCAGTATTGCCATTAACTAAAAACATACCGTACACAATGTCAGGGGCAGCCTATGCTTCCTCAGCGTCCAGATGGTTGAGACATCCACAAGTAGCAGATCCCTTGAACTGAGACTTCTGAGCGGTTGAGTTCTGAGGGCACTCAGCGGCTTTGTGACCTGGTTGGCCACAAGCGAAGCAGGTGAAAGGCGTACCGCCTGTAGGGGTTGGCGCGGGTGCCTTCCAGTTTCTAGTGCTTGGTGCAGGGCAGTTCTGTGCTGGGCATTCATTCGCTTAGCGGGAACAGTTGAAACGGTCCTGAGTGTTGCGGTCCTGAGCATAACAGTCCCGGGTGTAACGATCCTGAGCAGGGCGGGAGTATTTGGCGGTGTAGCCTCCACTACCCCTACTCGATCTAGGGTTGTCATCCCTGTTGTGGCGAGAGCGTTCCCTGGATGGTGCATCTCTGTGGAACCTCTTGCGATCACGACCACAGAAGGACTCCTCAGGCTTACGCTTCCTCTCCCTATACTCCTCTCCAGCTTCAGCACGGTCCTTCTCGATCTGGTTACGAACAGCCTTCTTCCTGAACTCCTCTAGATCCTGAGTCATGGTCTTGTTCCGAGATTGGATTTTTAGCATATCAATCCCCTTGGACCTCTCTCTGTCTCCTCTGTGGTTGAACTCGGCCTTCTTGTCGTCCAACTCTCTCTGCAACTCCAAGACCTTGCTGTCGAGGTAGCAGTTCCTATTGCCTAGGTCAGCGGCTTTGTCCTGTAAGTCATCGACCTCGGCTCTGTGGACTCCTTCACGATGGTTGAGATCGTCCTATAGCTTGGCAACTGTCTCATGTAGACTAGCTTGTGCCTATGCTCCCTACGAGTCTCGCTCCTAGTACTCCCACAGAAGGGCCTGGTCCTGACGTCTCCTCTGCTCTAGCTGGGTCACGTACCTATCCTGCTCTAGTAGGTGGATAGCCGAGATGCGAAGGCATCTGTCTTCCTCGGTAAAGATAACTCTGCCTGCTGCGAAACTCTGCTCACTAGGGGTAAGGCTGAGGTCGAGGGCCTAGGGAAGTACACGGAACTCTGTCGTCTTTAGGTGTTCATATTGGTCCCTCATCACTCTATGAAGTGCCTTGTGTGAGACAGCTCGCAGTCCCTCCTCGACTGTGTCCTCCATAGTCAACTCGGTGAAAGCTAGGACAGAAGGTAAGGTAGTGCTAGCTGGGAACTCGACTGAGGTGACAATTGGTCCTTCGATTCCTCCTTCCTGAGTTGACTTCCCGGTGCAGGTGACCTTGACAAGCTCGTCAGGGACTCCTAACGTGATGAGAACTCGGTAGAGGGTCTGTGCAAAACCCCCGAGCTCACGTAGGTCGAAGGTAAGCTTGGCGTGGTCCAGAGGTAGCGGTCCTAGAGGCGGCCATTCGATGTTCGTTGCCATATACATGTTTTAAGGAACAGGTGTTAGTAGGTCAATAAATAGATAAGCCTTGCATAAAAGTAAATGCAGGGTCAGTATATAACCGAAAGAAGGGTTGTTCATATCCTATTCCATCGTCCATTTCTAAGGGTTTCGTCCTAGGGTCAAGTATGGCTCTGATACCAACTGAATAGACCTGATTTCCGCGAAGGGAAATCCTCAGAGTCGAAGTGTAATATGACCGTTGTAGATCATATTACCCAAATTCCAGTCGAATACCACATCCATACAACGATAATATCAGAGTACAAATAGTGCGGAATTACATAAATTATTACATCGCCGTATTGGCGAAATCAAAAGTAGCATTCATTCAGAACAGCTTGAAGATAAGATTGCCAAAACTCGAGCGTAGGAACGAACCCCTCAACCGTCAAACTCCTCAGAGCTATACTCCTCAGCAGAACCTGTGTGCCAAAATTTATCAGTACGATTTGTACTGGCCACTCCCACCCTATGAACATTGCTTTGTGGAAATTGGATGCAAGTTGGATTTAATCAAAAGGAACCTATAAGGCTAGGGTTTCCTATGTATTAGCATATCAAGTATATATTAGTAAAGCCAAGTTTTAAAACCATCCCCACACACATTCCACCCCATTTCCGTCTAGAGCCAGGTCTCGATCCTGGGATCGATATACCGCCATCTCCATATCATCACCATACCAACGCTTAGTCGATAGGCCAACTCCCTCTCGGCACTGTCTCATGGCCCGTAGCCCCTGGCTACGACCGACACTCTCTCACGGGGGAAGAAGAGAAGGACTCATCTCACTATCTGTTTAAGCGAAACCCAGGAAAGGTCCATAGCCGACAAGTCGGCACATGTATCGATCGATCAACCATACACTCTGCAGAGGTTTTACATAACCACAAGATCTGCCTTCCTTGCTGACCGTCGTCAACTGGGCTGATTCCGGCCGCTTGCTAGCCTAGGATAATGCCACTCTACCATTCAGCCCTGGTACACCCCAAGTCTAGTCTGGGGCGGCTGCAACTGTGAGTCATGAGCCGGTTCCACAAGGTCTCCATGAAGTCTCGGAAGGGTGTGGGGGAAATCCTCTGCGCCCCGTACCTCCTTACACTGTCCGCTATCAACCTAGCAGTAGTGGCAATATCCTACCAAGTAGTCCGGTCGTCCCGCACCATATAGGGTGAGTGGTACGTAAGGCTTCCCGGTGAATCTGAGTACTAGTAGGTCCTTAGGGATGACCAAGCCAGAATGTCTTCATCAGGGTTTCCATTTACCGTGCCACCACATCACCTCCACCCTGGGCTCCTCCCATCATAGGTTCACACCCAGGACCACCTCATATACCATTTACCCACCACAGGTATCCATTCCAGGGGTACCCAGGTAGCACCTCATGGCAAGACTTGCCCCAGGCTCGTCGTATACTCCAACTTGGTTGACACAACCCTCACCCTGCACACACCCAAGTCACACACACAGCACTCTCCCCATAGTCCAGATAACTCTAGTTTCCACCACGCATCAATGTAGTATAAGCGTAGTAGAAGTATAAGCGATGAAATATAGCAGCAAGCGTGTGTCTAGCCTAATAGCAGGGTATGCAGGGGTAAGGTTGCGTCAAGGTAAAGGCCATCAAGTAAGCATACTACCATGCAAGTCCTATCATAGTGTGACTATAACAATAAAGTAAAGCAATAGCAGCTCTATATTAGCCATGCGTAATAGGTGCTACGAGATTGGGTGGGATGTGGCACCTTCAGTGAAGTCGTCTCCGTACTCCTCACGGTACTCTCGGTCCTTATCTATCAGGTTCTCCTCCGAGTCTGCAAGCGATCGCATTATAGTCGCGTTAGCGACGTCTATAGAATAGCACAAAAAGCAATGAAAATTCAAAAAGAGCCAAATGCACTCAAACATGGGTTCATTGCGTAGAGCTTGGTTTTAGATGAATTTTGGTCCTGGTCTTGTATTTTTTTGAGTTCGTATGAATTAGTTATGAATTTCTAAAGTTTCAATCATTTCTGAAAATAGAAAAGGCTGAATTAATCTTGTGCTGACACGTGTCACACTGTGACTGGTCCACGTGGCATGCTGACGCCACCATGACGTCAGCATGGCGTCATCATCTCGGTTCCGAGCTGACTGGTGGGGTCCCGCATGGCGGTGTCACTGCCATGTGGCCCCGGTCAACGGTCAACGTGACCGGTCAATGGTCAATACAGGCCGGGCCAAAACTGGGCTGGTTGGGCCTGGATACGGGCTGGTCTTTGGCCTGCCACGTGGTGCGCGCTGGTGCGGCCATGTCGTCTTTCTGGGCCACTAACGGGTCGTGGTCCACGGGCGTAGGTGAGGCTTGGTCCACTTACTCCTTCCTAGGGTTCGGTTCACGTGCACGACGTGGTCATGGTCGGAGCTCGGCAGAGCTGCTCAGGACGTGGTCGGCGAGGTCGTGGTCGGAGCTCGGCGGAGCTGCTCGGGACGTGGTCGACGTGATCGTGGTCGGCGTGATCGTGGTCAGCGTGATCATGGCTGGAGCTCGGCGGAGCTGCTCGGGGTGTGGTTGATGAAGTCATGGTCGACGAGGTCGTGGTCGGTGTGGTCGTCGAGGGGAAAATCCCCTGCTCTTCCCCGACGGGGCTCCCGCCGGCGGTGAGGTCACCGGCGAGCCTCTCGGGCGGTACTGGTGCGCGATTAAGGTAGGCAAAGGCTTCGCCAAGCCTCAGCGAGTGCAGTGGTGGGGTCAAGGTGGCAGCTAGGGCTTCCTAGTGCTCTGGCACGGTGATCGGCGGCGTGGGTTCGTCGGCGTGCATGGATAGGGCTGTAGTGGTAGCGAGAGCCTAGTTGGAGGAGCATGTAAGTTCCACTATGCTTCTTCTGCCATAGTGGGCGTGTTGAAGGAGCTCCTGGTGCTCCTAGTGGCTCTGGCTATGGTGGTGGGGGCAAAATAGAGGCGGTGGCGCTCCGACGAGGTGCAGTGCGGCAACGCAGGGCTCCAGTGGGCTCCTTCCTCGGCTAAGGTGAGCGCAGTGTGTCTCTCGTCACGGCGGAGCCAGTCGGGGTGTCGACGTTGCCTTTATCGCGACGTAGAAGATGCGGTGGTCTCACCATGGTTGTGCTCTTGGCCATGGTGAGCGTGTCTATGCAAGTCCGCTCCTGCTCCGATGTACAACATCATGGCTGGGGTCCTCCTTTTGGCTGTTGGCAGCGCGCACGGCACGTCCTGGGTCTCGGCAAGCATGGCCATGGCGGTCTCCCTAACTAACCAATTGGGCTAGGCCGGAGCTCAAAGCTTCAGCAAGGTTTCGATCATGGCGGTGCACGTTCCATTTGGCTAAGGAGGTGGTCTCAGCAAGATGGCTCACCGCAGGGTTCATGGCGGTAGGATGGCAGTGTGGTGGCGAGGCGAGGCTGTGCTGAGGCGATGCAGTGCCGTGCCGAGCAGCTACGTCGCTGCAGCTGATCGGGGCGGTGCTCCTGGCTCCGGCGAGGTCCTCCCCGCAGCGGCTTCCTTCTCCTCCTTGCTTCTCCCTCCTCCCTCTCTCTCGGCTTGACACTGTGTGGTGCTGTGCCACCAGCGGTGGCGACGAACGGGCTGAGGGTTAGGGCTCACGGACGTTGTCTTTTATAGCCGAGCTCCAAGGGCTCCAATGGCGGACGATGATCGGGCGGTGGTGATGCATGCGCCGCATCCGATGGCTCGCGTGCAGTAGCATAGGCGTGGCGGAAGGGGGAACAAGGTCATGCGATTTGCGTGACCCTGGGCCCACGTTTGCCACGCTGGTCAGCTCCCGGTTGCGTGGGAGAGGTTGGCGTGGGGAGGAAGAAGACCCTGTTGCTGTGCGGCTGTCAGAGGGGCCCATTTGTCAGCTTGTCCTGATGCGGCGGCGTGCAGTGCATGATGGCTGACGGGTGGGTCTGGCTCATCAGCGGCTTGTGTGCGCGGGGGCCGTAGGGTGATGCTGGGCTGGCTTCGTGGGCCGTGTGAGCAAGTGGAAGGGCAGGCCGTTGGCTAGCTGGGCCAGTCGAGGCAGGCTAGGCTGCTGCTGCTCCCTCTTGTTTCCTTTCTCTTTCATTTGTTGCCAATTTGGTTAGGGTTTATCATAAATATTAAGTAAGTTAGTTAAACATCACATAAGGCAAGAGAATCCAAATCACAAGTGGGATTAAGGATGCATGCATGATTTATTTATTTAGGAATTTAATTACACATGTGGTATAAAACCAAACTATGCTCATGATTTTAACCTGGTTGGGTCACATCCAACCCAAAACTAGGGTTGGGCTTCTACATGTGTCACTCAACATCACATAGGGCTAAAACAAAAATTTTGTAGTTGTGATTTTTGGTGTGTGGATTTTTGGGTTGTTACAATGGTCATCACTTTATCAACACTTGGCTCAACTATATGATCGAAAAGGTGAATGTTTTTTGAACCAAGCCTCCAATGCCGATGGTACCTACAAACAATCATCCACTTTTTGATGGTACCCAAACAAGTTTGGGTCCTCTCAAGTTAGGTGCAACATACTTAGGTATAGCCTTAGTATGAATAGCAGGATATTTTGCAATAGCAACCATAGAGGTACCATTACCATCCTTTCTAAGCATGTTGTCATCAACAATTGAAATAGGCTTAGAAATGTCACCTAGGGGACATGAATGTGCCATGTGTTCCCTTTCCCGACATGAGTAGCACTTTCTCTTTGCTTGAGCCTTCTCTTCTTTGCTCATGTGGTGCTTCTCATTGCCTTGCCTCACATGGATTGCTTGAGCCTTCTTCTCAAGCTTGGTCGGACACTTAGAGGCAAAGTGTCCCACACTTCCACACTTGAAGCACTTGATGTGAGCATAATCTTTCTTCTCATCTTCATTCTTTCTCATCATCTTGGCATCTTGAGTTTGCATTGGATGCCTTGCCTTTCCACCTCTTCTTGTTTTCTTCTTCTTTATCATCAAATTACCACCATCTTCATGGTTGATCTTGATTTGAACTTGGTGTGTCTTCTCTTGCTCAACTTGTGGCTTTGGTTGAGGCTTCACTTGTTGCTTCACCAATTGCTTGGTTGGGCATATTGAGGTAAGATGACCCCAAGTGCGGCACTTGAAGCACTTGACATGCTTGAGACTCTCTTCTTCTTTTATCTTCTTGAGCTTCTCAATGTTAGGGCAACCATTTGCAAGGTGTCCCGCTTCATGACACTGGTAGCACATGGTATGAGAAAGCTTTCTTTGTTGTAGCTTCTTCATCTTTCTTTCTCTCATTCTTTTGCCCTTTGTCATCTTCTTCTTGAAGCCAAGGCCACACTTGTCACCATAGTTTCTTTGAGTCTTCAACATGTGCTCAAAGGTGACTTTTGAGTTGTAGCACCTCTCTAGCTTGTTGCTCAATTTCTTCACTTCATTTTTGAGCTCATTGTTCTCCTTCAAAAGGTTAGTCTCACAAGACATAGAAGTAGAACAAGCATCTAATTGTGAAGAGCATGGCATATCTAATAAATCATCACAAGAGGTGGATACATGCTTCTTGCCTACATCACAAGGGTTAGCAACATTTTGCAATTTATCATTTGATCCATGTGATGAGCTCTCATTATTTTTAAGTTTCTTTGTAAACACTTTAATGAGAGAAGCATGTTGTTCTAATAATTCATCATGAGACGCAAGTAGTGTCTCATGATTCAATTTTAGCTCATCATGTGAAGATTTATAAGCATCAAGTAATTTCTTATGTTCTTCACAAGAGTTCTTTAGAAATGAGTTTTCATTTTCTAAGTTCAATGTTTTAGCTTTCTCATTTTCTAAAGACATGGTCATGCTAGCAAGTCTACTAACAAGCTCATCATATGAATCAACATGATCAACCACATTATCATTTGTTACCTTGGTGTCACCTTGTGACATGAAGTAATGTGGTGATGTAGTTGGAGAGCTTGTAGTAGCATCTTCATCATGGCTTGAGCATGAACCATCATCACCATCAAGTGTGCATGGGGTAGCATCATCACTTGCAACACTTGTGGCATCATCATCAACCTTGTCAAGTGAACTTGTAGTAGATCGATCATCATCATCATCACTTGACCATGAGGTGGAGCAATCTTCCACAATCACCAAATTGTGGTTATGCTCAACACACTCATGCACCTCCTTCTTGGGCTCATCCTCCTTCTTGAATTTGCCATCATCCCATGTGGAGGAATCACCGAAGGTTTCCTTGATGGACTCCCATATCTCACGAGCGGTTCCCTTGATGTTTACTTGTTTCATCAAATCAAAGCTTAAAGCATCAATTAGAAAATAACAAGCATGTGCATCAAATTCATAGAGAACTCTTTGAGCTTTGGTGAGATTTCTATGGTCCAAGACATGGGTGAGATCACTTGTGACAACCCACCAAAATTTAGGTCCCTTTGCACGAAAATGATCAAGCATGTGATTTTTCCAAAGTGCAAAGTTTGTGCCATAAAAAATGTATGCCTCACAAACATCTAGCCCATTAGACGCCATCCTCTTGGGTCGGTGAAGACCACAAATGAGAGACCTCGCTCCGATACCACTTGTAGGGCCGAGATGACGACTAGAGGGGGGTGAATAGTCATTTCTAAAACTTAATCGCGTCGGCTAACCGAAACAAGTGCGGAATTAAAACTATCAATCTAGCCAAGACTACACCCCTCTATCTATGTTCTCTAGCACCTTGCAAAGATTCTAATTAAGCAACAAAGGTGCCGGGCTAACTAGAGCTCACCTAACCAATTCTAGGAGCAAGGTCACACAAACCTATGCCACTAGTATTTCAAGCAATGAGGGAGCTCCTACACATGCTAGTAAGCAAAAGCACAAAACCAACTAAGCTCACTAGTAATGCTCAATAACAAGGCAACCAATGCCAAATTAGAGAGCGCAAAAACTTAGCTACACAAACTAAGCAAAGTGACTAACAAGGTTACACAAACCAAATTAGCCACGCAAGGGAGCTACTTCTATGCTACACAAGCAAGAATGTAACTAGTGAGCTACACAAGCCAACTAATTACAAGAGCAACTACACAAGCACAATGTATATAAAAGTAATCACAAGCTTATGTAAGGGGATTGTAAACCAACAGGAAGAACTAGGTTGACATGGTGATTTTCTCCCGAGGTTCACGTGCTTGCCAACACGCTAGTCCCCGTTGTGTCGACCGCTCACTTGGTGGTTCGGCGGCTAATTGACATCACCCGCCAAACCCGCACGTCGGGCACCGCAAGAACCTACCCCGAAAGTGAGGGTAGCTCAATGACACGTTGAACTAGAGTTGCTCTCCACGGCTCCCGCGGGGCGAGCACAATGCCCCCCATAAAGCTCTTCTCCGGAGCACCACACAAGCTTCTTGCGGGCTTCGACGGAGACCACCACCAAGCCGTCTAGGAGGTGGCAACCTCCAAGAGTAACAAGCACCACCGGCTTGCAACTCGATCACCTAGTGCCACTCGATGCAATCTCACAATGCAACGCACTAGAATCACACTCACTCGCAATCGATTCGCACTCTTGCAAGCACAAGTGAGTTAGAGGGCATCCAAGCACTCCTACACAAGCCACATAGGCGTGAGGGTGCTAAGCGACCAGCCCAAGGCCAGCCACACACTCCTTGTATAGCCCCAAGGGCTAAACTAGCCGTTACCCCTTCACTGGGCAAAGCGCGTACTGACCGGACGCGCAGGTCATAACGACCGGACACTGAAACCCAGCGTCCGGCCACTTACAGAGAGGTTCCAGTGACGTTTTTCAGCGACCGGACGTGTCCGGTTATCACTGATCGGACTCACCCAGCGTCCGGTCGCTTCTGGACACGCTAAAAACACTGACCGGACGCTGGGACCAGACGCGCAGGTGCTGACCGGACGCTGGAACCCAGCGTCCGGTCGTTTTTCACGCCAGCGTCCGGTCACAGACCTTTCAGCGCTAAAACGGCTATAACTCTTAGCTCCGAACTCCGATTTCGATGATCTTGGACATTTTGGAAAGCTTACTCAGAGATCTACACATCCCACATGAATACTTGATCCAAATCACAATGGATCAAAGCAGTATTCCAATCAAAGGACCATCCTATAGTTCAGAGTACACTGAAAAACCTTTTTCTCTTCTCTAAGTTGATTTACAACAACTCTAACTTCTCCTTTGCAAATGTGCCAACACCACCAAGTGTGCACCACCATGTGTATGTGTGTTAGCATTTTCACAATCATTTTCCAAAGAATTAGCCACTCAACTTGCCACGCCACTCAATCCTAGCGACGATGCAAAGTTAGATCACTCGAGTGGCACTAGATGACCGATATGCAAACAAGTTTGCCCCTCTTGATAGTACGGCCATCTATCCTAAACCTGGTCATCAACTTCTCTACACACCTATGACCGGTGAAATGAAATGCCCTAGGTTATACCTTTGCCTTGTGCATTCCATTCCATCTCCTCCAATGTCGATGCAACACATGCACCAACATGATCAACAATGATATGATCCACTTCATATCATCATGTGATCATATTGGTTCATCGATCTTGACTTCACTTGCTTTTCACCGTTGCCTTCGTCCATCGACGCCAAGTCTTGCTCAAGCTTCACCGCCACGCGGTCCATAGCTCCAAAGCCTCCGACTTGCCCTTCACGCTTGCAACCGGTCCATCAAGCCAAGTCTTGTCTTGATCTTCTCCACCTTGATCACATGACTCAATGTCATGTCTCATGTGCAATAAGCTCCTTCATCATCACATGTGTGAGCTTTGCAACATCTCCAAACCATTTTCACCTTCATGGCATATGTTGCTCACACACATGTACTTGCGGACTAATCACCTGTGTATCTCACATAAACATAATTAGTCCACCTAGGGTTGTCACTCAATTACCAAAACCACACAAGGACCTTTCAGGAAGGCGGTGGGGTCATAGACCACAAAATGAGGGGAGTATTGCAAGGGAAGATTCAAACAACAAGGGTTCCCTTCACAACAAGGGACAATGAATTCAGATCTAGTGGCAGATTTGATTTAAAGAGATTCAAGTGTTCTACTGGGACATCCATAATTAATCGATACAGCGTCCTATATTATCCAATCATGACTGGTTTGCTGATATTTGGAAAGCAACTTCTCTTGTAACCCACCTACCATCGCCCTTGAAAACTCTAAGCACGTTTAATGGGAATTAAGTAGATGGATGCAATAAACACAGGGAAATAAACCAAATGCATATTCCAACGGTCTTATACGGGCACATCATACAGGCATCCAGTCTCCCATTCACGACACAACATTCACCTTCCCTACGACGGACGATCTCAACAGTATGGATAAAAACAACGGTAAGAGTACAATAACGGAAGACAGCGAAGAACAACACTACTACTACGGGTACAGCATCTCAAGGCAACTAATCTACTTGGAACTACGCATCTTCATTCTCGGGCTTGGCAAATTCTTCAACCGCCTTGGCTATGGATCTGCATCTTCTCTTGGCGATGGCTGAGTGAGAGGAATCAATGGCTCTACTTCTGACACTTCCGAAGGTGGAGGTGCTAGCGGCACTGCAACACCGGTCCTCCTTCTTTCAGGCGGGTGAACAGGGATCCCTTCCAAGATCGGGGCATCCTGCCTTTCAGTAGCCAGCATCCTCTACTTGGCCCTAATGATAAGATAGGCCTCCCGCAGCTGATGGACATTCCGGTCTTCAGCCTCCTTTAGAGCTTCGGACATGACAGTCTCCCGGCTCTCAGCAGCTGCAGCACTGGCATGCGCCTTGGCGAGTTGCACCTAGAGGATTCGGGTGAAGATCTCAGCTTCCTCCACCTGCCAGAGGCAGATCCTCAGTTCTAAGGCTTGCCAGTCATACTGCTCATCTAGGGCAAGAAGGTACGTGGTCAAATGCACCACGGTAGGACTATCCTATTGCGCATCCCGCCCTTGCAAAGCCTCCATGCAAGCCCTCCATGCCCTTCGATTCCTATCCAAAGGTGGAAAGAACCGCATGGGGGTACCAGCAATGGGCTCCTCATAGATCTGATAGAGGTACCACAAGGCTCTGCGGGCCACAACCTAGTAGGTGTCGATAAAGCTAAACCCGGTTGCGGTCATACTCCAGGCTCCAGTGAGGTCGGGGAACTCCTCACTCTTCCTGATGTAGACGGTAACCTCACACCGCTCGGTGCCTTGCTCCTCATACTCATGGCCCTCATACTCGGGACGATCTTTGACTCTGAGCTTTTGTAGGGTGGCATGCAGGATTCTAGGAAAACCCTCAACGTTCAGGCAGTAACTACTAACCCAGGCTCCTACCATTTCTGGCAGTGGTTGTGAGGAAGGCTTAGCGAAAAGCTAGCTCAAAGGAAAAGGTAAGTGAGCTAAAGCGCGCCGAGTGGTGCTACCAATGGCTAAGCCAGGCTCTGCTTATAAAGGCAGAGCGGTCCGTGGTCCTGACACAGTTCACTAGGGTTCCTGCGCGGGATCACTACGAATGAATCGACCAAATTCTGCGCGTTCGAGGCGAGCGGCGTGCGGTGCCATTACTGAGTAGTATGACTGTAGGGCAAGGGTCCGATAAGAGCGCAGAAAAGGGGTATGAGGAGACGTGGGTCACTACAGGCGCGAACGCGGAGGACGAAGCCACAGTGTAGACCTAACTCTGGAACAGGAATGAGTAGGTCTTGCACAATACGACACGCGTGACACCTATGGATGGCGTATCTGCCAGCAACGCGGCACTATAATGCACAAACAGGATATGCATGAATGCACGTCCTATACGCCCTTTCACTGTTGCCAACATATAGGGAAACCGGTCTCAGCTTTTTGGCACATCGTTCTCTCCCTATTGGCGACCAACCCCAACCACCGACCACCTCGGGAGCAACTTGCACACAAACCAAGCCATGTCTTAGATGCATGGATGCATGTGTAAGTACAAATGTTCCTGCATGGTCGATGAATCATTTTTATCTGATGGTAAGGAGGAGAGGCATTAAATGTGTCCACCTGCCCGACTTGTTTTTATCTGATGGTAGCATGGAGGGGAGGCATTAAATGTGTCCACCTGCTTTTGACCCACCCTGCGTAGGTGAAGATGTCAAGCGCTTTTAAATTTACTGAGTGAATTTCTGGATAGCTTAGGGAATGGCCTCGGACACTGCTTGTCTCGTGCGCGTAAAAATCCTGCTGCTTTCCTTTTATTGTTCTCTGCGCCAGACTAAATGGTGGACTGCGCCAGGCCCAATGACCGCTCCTCCATTACAAAAGGCCTAGCCTAGCCAGCTATTGCCTGAACACTGAGGACGCCCTGGAGGAAATGCGACGCCTTGCCCTTCTCCCATGCCTTGACGCGGCCGTCGGCGGAGCCGAAGTAGACGACGCCGGCGCCGGCGGCGACGGCGTTGACGGCGTCGTCGTGGGCGCGGATGTACTTGAGGCACTTGAGGCCAGCGATGCGCCAGACCTTGAGCGTGCGGTCCTAGGAGCCCGAGTAGAGCCGCGCGGTGTTGTGCACGGTGGCGGCGAGGGTGAGGCAGGAGATGCTGTCGGCGTGCTCGATCTAGAGGCGCCGGTGGCTGCGCCACGCCGTCGTCTGCACGTAGCTGGCCTGGCGGAACACCCGGCCCAGGTAGTCCCTGGCGGTGGGCAGCGCGGCGACGAGCTTGGAGGCGTTCTCGGAGCGGGAGCGGCGGGAGATAGATCAAGCAATTAAACGCATTAAATGAAGTAGGGCTTCCTACATGAAGATCGGCTGACAAAGATGAGTTTGATCGAGACACGTTTGGTGCATGCAGTGCTCTGCCCCCAACACAAACTAAAGCAGCTAGCGGAAGCAGAGTTGTTGGGTCAGTCTGAAGCTAAAGTCATCTTTTGCAATTTCAGCTTACTAAAGAAGGTGTGTTCTGAATGAGAATTGAGAAGGCCACAAGTTTTCAGTGTGTCCAGTAGCACAAATCAAGCCCATGATATATGAACCCTATTTTTTTGGCTTCCTTCTTGTTTAGCCTTAGATTTACGTGTATTTCCACTTATCCTATATTTTATCACGATTATGCAGTAGATTGTATGTAGGGTATTAGTTCTAGTAGGAATCTTGACAAGCTGCTTTAGAAAATAGCTAGAAGCCTGGAACCAAAAGAGCAGAGCACAACGTACAGAGTCAAATAACCATCATAGTGCTACTGGATATTCATCAATCGAGAGCCGTTCTACACCAGTTCAGTACCAACTCTGTCACATCCGGTGTTGCTGCATCATCGACTCAGTCAACACAAACAGCTCAATGTTTTACAGTTCTCCGAGATTCAGAAACCACAAGGAGGAAGACCTCCATCATGTCTATTGTTGTTAGTTCAGGCTAAGCAAGAACCTTCTAAGTACTAATTAAGTTTTTGCCTAATATCAGTTTCCTGCTCACTTGGTTGTCAGAAATTACAATATCTCGCCATGTCAGTACTGTTGTAGGCACTTACAGTCAGAGAACAATTGCTGAGCAGTAGCATCTCTTGCCAATCGACTTCAACCCCGTAGTCACCCAACCACACCCTTCCTTGTAGCATTCCACCTGACAAATCGCCATCACAACAATGCTTAACTGTTAGCAATGGCGCGTACTTGACAAGTATTGTATACAGGGAAAAACGACAACAACCAAAACAACGTGCTTAAGGAAACCAAAGAATTCATGTTCACTTGTTCAGATAAAATGCACTAGACAGTGACATGACAACAAAATGGTATATGCAGTAGGGACAGAAAAGCAAAATAATAAAAACAAGTGCTTAAGGACCCTAGAATATATGCTCATCTCAAATGCAGTACACTTTCATGCCGAGACTGGTATGATAACAAACAACATATGCAGTTGATGTAGGCAGACCCTTGACAAATACCAGTTCAGTGACTGCTTCACTATCAAGCCCTGGCAACTAAATGCAAGATTTTGGATGTATGATTTTTGGTTCCAGCTCAGTTGAATTATTAACAGCCAAATGAAGACGATAAGAAATTTGTCATTTGGCGTTGCTACTTACCACACCCAAGACTGTATCTGCTTCACCTTTCACCCCACCAAAGGTGAATATTGAGCCACCGAGCACAGCTCAAGAATGATATCCTCTGGTGTAGTTCATGGGTTCAACCATCATCCAAGACGGCATCCTTGGCTCGGACACCTCAACAGTAGCCACCATTGCTTTAGCCCCAGTGTCGTATCCACCAATCGAGAATCTAGAAGAAAATAAAAAAGGCAAATTACGTCAACAAAGGATAGTATACACCCTGATCCCCCCCTCATTTGTTGGGCACGCGTTATATATATAGCATATTTTTCAGAAGGAACATCCTACATATCTTCAGTTCATTGTTTCGACATAAAAAGAAAGAGTTACATGACTTACATCTTCTCATCAAGCACTGTAAGTGTATGACAGCCCCTTCCTGCACTCATCTTTGGCAGCATTTTCCAGTTAGGCTCCCGAGGATCAAGTCTTTCAGCAGAGCTGCCAATACACATCACAAAGTTAGCAGAATAGTTATCTTGCTGTTCCTCTCACTTCAAATACCACTGCCATTATAGCAACAGAGAATAGGCTAATGAACATTTATGAGATAATTTAGTTTATTTAGATTTGCACTAAACCATAGGCCAGCGCATGAGGTTTAACTAACTATTTTGAGATGTCTGGAGGTTTTATGAGCTGTTGTATTTCCGCCAGATCAAAATTAAACCAATCAAGTACTAAGTACAGGCAGGAAAAGTATAGCACCTCAGATATTCAACACCATTGAAGCCACCAACAGCATAAATGACACCATTTAGTGCTACACCAACTACAGCAAAGCGCTGAAGAACAGTGTGACAAAGTCAGACAAGCTAAAGAGTTTATCATATTATGTGGAGATTTGTGTCCGAAGCAAATATTTTCCCAAAAAGGACAGTACATCAAATTGAAATGGAACCAGGAACTGTTTTTCTTCACTGCAGAATTACACAGTTTTCATGAGTAAATGGTTATTATTTCCCAAGCTGTTTGTGTCTTAGGCAAATTTATGCATGTTCCACCAAGTCTAAGTGCTCCAGTAATGTATGAGAAAAAGTTTTCACATTCTAGAACAAATGAACGGTAGAAACTGATACCTTTTCCAGCATAGGTTGATTTTTTATCCACTTTCCATGAGTAGGATCAAACATCTCAACATCAGAGAAACACTCAGTTCCATCTCCACCACCAAATGCATAGATTCTCCCATTGACACTAACCCCAACAAGGCTCCCCTTGTCACGAGTCAACGATGGGCATGTGGACCAATCATCACGGCTTCGGTCATAACAGTCAACTTCATCCAAAAGATAAATGCAGAATCAGGATAGAGATTGAAATACGAGAGCTCAAGAGGGAACTAAACTTAGAAGCCAAGTAATAACCTGTATCAAACCAGCAAACACCATCACCACCACCGAGAACAAATATCTTGCCCTCTAGTGCAACAGTTGAGGTATATGACTTGCCAACAGCCATTGGTTTGAGGGGTGTTACTACGTCCAGTGAAGGGGAAAAAGAGTCTAGTGATGGCACAAATGAGATGCCATCAAAACCACCAACTAGATAAATGACATCTTCTGAACCCAAGCATTGCTCTACAAACTGGTTAAGTGAATCATCTAGGGTCAAAGGATCTATTTTAGAATTCACTGTCTTAACTGTTCCCTTTAGTTCAACAATTCTTTTCAGTAATCTCTCATTCACCCCTTGTAAATGCTTGACTTCTTTGTTGGACCAAGCCTGCATTTTGAACATAAATTAGATTTAACCACCAAAACTTTTTGCCAACAAATGAGATGTTTTTCCTATACTGTGGGCTTGCATCCTTTTTCTCTACTTCCATATTGAAAGAGTGAGGTTGAACAATCGATCATAGAGGATTCTACCTGAAAGATTGATTAGAAACTAAGCAGATGCGAGACTGATTTAGAAGCATAATGGAAAAATCTTTTCATTTCATCTTGCCTTGCTTCTTCCATGTCTTTAGGTGGCCATGAACCAAAAACACTACAAGCATCTTATGGATTCTCCCTGTTAGTGCCACATAACAAATTTAGCCACTCTAGAGTGCAAAATTTAGCTATTCCAATCCTACACGCATGCAGTCTACTATCATCAGTATAATAATATACAAAAATTTACTCAACATAATGTAGCTTGCTTTATTCTCTTGGTTCCTACATTGTCATGCTAAGTTATCAACACATCTATTCAAAGTGCAATTTCTGGTTTATTTTTTTGCATACAACATTTCCACAAATTTAAGATTGCATGGTTCAGTATAACAGATGCAAGGCTTCTCATGAGGTTATAACATAAAGAAGAGACCTGCTTCTTCTCCATCACCTCTATTCGTCCAGATAACTCTTTAACTACATCAATCATCTGCAAACAGAATTAGTGTGAGAAACAACGAGGACACGAATTGACCAACAGAGAAAAAAAACACAAAACAAGGCTCATAGATCCGCTGCCACAAACAGAAGGTCCATCAACGCACATATAGCTAGCATCGAGGATACAGAGGACCCCAGATCAGATGAAAAAACAAATCAATACTCCACCTGATCTAGAACCAAGAGGAGAGAAAAAGAACATTCCCGTCAGTAGAGGAGAAAAGTGAAAGGGTCCAGACCTTCTAGGAGCTTGCGGCTCCTCAGCACTGACCCTCGGATCCAACCCACTCCGCCTTGCCCTAGTAGGAGGCAAGGGTGTGGGAGGCGGTGCCACAACAGTGGAGGACGGCGTCGAGTAGGTGCGGCCAGCCAACGCGGATAGCACGGTGGCAAGCCTCGGCGAGTCGAAGCGGACGAGAGCTACAGCTACGGCGACACAGCGTAGTGCTACGCCGGCCACTGGTGCTGCTGCTGCTTGTGGTGGAATGCCTCCCCCTGCAGCGCACAGACAGTTGGGAGCATGGTCTGGCTCTCCACGCCATGCTCGACCTCCATGGATGCGCCGGCGCCATCTTGAACAACGGCCATCATTTCCGCGGCGGCTACTGTGGAGCTGGAGGCGGCATGGGCATGGACCTTGGTGGGTGCCCACGGGACCATGGCCAGGTGTTGTAACACGGCCTCGGCGGGTGGCGAAGGCCTCCAACGGCGAGGTGTCACCAAGGCGTCTTCGACCATCTTAGGGCGGAGATCTGGCGCTGACTAAAGGAACTTTCCCGGCTATGCTTGTAGGGCGCTGCACGAGGCTCAGTGAGCTTGTCGCGGATTCCGCCTGGGCTAGGCACGGGCATCTCCGGCCGCTCGGGTGGACGCCGCCCCGCTTCGGCTGACGACCGTCTTCGGCGCTAAAGGTGGAGGCCGCCCTACCCCCGAACTAATCAAACAAACAACCTTGTCTAAGTGTGTGCAGGTACCTAAGCACAGGCACCCATGGTCTGCGCGAGCGTGCCGGCATGACCCCCGCGTAGCCGGGCGGAGACTTACGGATGAGGTCTCCGACCGAACCGGCGGAGACTTCCGTAGGTAGCTGCACGCCCCTGAAGATAGAGGCCAGCGTCAGGAACCCAGGACTCTGGGCCGAAGACCGAGGCACGGTGGGCTAGCCGCTTATGGAGGCCCATTTACTTGGAGACGATGTGGCAAGACTGCCCCGCAAGCGAGAGACAGGTGGCAGAATATTCTAGGAATGTACTGTAGTAGTTGAGGGGCATTGTAATAAATTCTGTCAAGGAGTAGTTGAGTCCTATAAATAGGGAACACTTGTAACAATACAAGAGGTTGGTTGGATAATGAATGAATGAAACCCTAGTTTTGTGTGCCATTTCCCTACACGCCCACTTGCCATGCCTGTTTCCCGAGCCTCCACCTAAGGGCAGCGCCTGGCAGGTGGAGGCCTCCACCTCCTCCACACTGTCTGAGACCGCTAGTCTCAACAACCCATTTCCCTACATGCCCACTTGTCATGCCTATTTCTTGAGCCTCTGCCATAGGGCAGCGCCTGGCGGGCAAAGGCCTCCACCTCCTCCACAATGTCTAAGACCGCTAGTCTCAACATTGGCGCCCACTGTGGTTTGGCCAAGACAAACCAACGATGGCAGGGAAAAGAAAAACCACCACCAGAGCAGCAACGACCACGGGTTAGAGAGGAAGGCCAAGGCACACCACTCGTAGCACCTACGCAACCTCGCCAGCGGAGGATGGCACTAGAGCAGATGCCCAGGGTCAACAACCGGAACCCCAACATCCAGAGATTCAAGATCCGAAGGCCCAACCAAACTTAGGTACAACACTCGAGCAAGAACTGCAACAGCTGCAAGCACAGTTGCAAAGAGCGCAACAAGAGAGGGACAAAATGGCAGCAGCATTCGCAGCTAATCAGCAAGCTACTCAAGCGTCAGCACAAGCAGCAGAAATAAGGCAGCAGTTTTCAGTCCTACATGCTAAGATGCTAAGTATGCAGCATGCAGTACCAGCGTCAACCTCTGCGATCCCAGCCTCCGCAGCAACACCAACTGCAACCATGCCTCCGCAAGTGATTAGCCCAACCACGATGCCATCTCAGGCGATGCAGAGGCCTATCGATCCCAAGTCCCCACTCTCTGAAGGCATACAACAATCGCCATGGCCAACGGCGTACAAGCCAATCACACTACCAAAGTTCAATGGAACATATGGCCTACCTGTGCATGAAAATACCAGCACTCCATGGTATTATCACAGTCCGAGGCAGCCAGAAAGAAGCAAGAAACATAGAAAAAGCAATCTACAAAGCCCAAAGAAACATCAATGCAGACGAGTCGGCAGACAAAGAACTAGAGCCTCCGGATATGCCTAGAGAAAAAACAGATATGGCAGATCAAGAAGAGACAAAGCTGATCCCTCTAGAAAAGGAGTTACCAGACAAAAAAGTAGCAATCAGCTCAGAATTGAGCAGGGCAGAGGAGCAAGAGCTCATGGAAACTCTAGTAAAAAACAAAGACATCTTCGCCTGGTCAGCCTTCGACCTCCAGGGAGTCCGCAGTGACATCATACATCATGAACTGGATATCAATGAAAACATGAGGCCAAGAAAGCAGAAACAGAGAAAAATGTCAGAGGACATAATCCTGGTAGCAAAGGTGGAGGTGCAAAGATTGCTAGATGCAAAAGTCATTAGGGAAGTCAAGTATTCAGAATGGCTCGCAAACGTAGTACTGGTACCAAAGAAGAATGGCAAAATGAGAATGTGCATAGATTTCATAGATCTCAACAAAGCTTGCAAAAAAGACCCTTTCCCATTACCAAGAATAGATGCCTCCATCGACAAGGCAACCAGATGCCAGAGGTTTTCTCTCATCGACTGTTTCTCTGGGTATCACCAAATCTGGATGAAAAAAGAAGACAAAGACAAGACAAGTTTCACCACTCCATTCGGGACATATTGCTACACCAGAATGCCGAAGGGCCTAAAAAATGCCGGAGCAACCTTTGCCAGAATGACAAAGGAGGTTTTGGGCTCACAACTAGATACAAGCATCATAGCCTACGTCGATGACATAGTGGTCATGAGCAAGAACAAGGATGATCATGTCTCCGACTTATAGGAGACCTTCGCCAACCTCAGGGCAGCTGGCCTCTGCCTCAACCCAGAAAAATGTATATTTGGAGTTACAAAAGGGAAGATGCTCAGATACATCATAAGTAGCAAAGGCATCAAAGCGAACCCAGACAAAACCAGAGCAATAATGACAATGGCAGAACCCAAAAACAAGAAAGAAGTGCAAAAGCTGACAGGAAGAATAGCAGCGCTCAATAGATTCATCTCAAAGGCAGCAGAACGCAGCCTACCCTTCTTCCAAGCCCTGAGGGGTAGAGACAACTTCAAGTGGGGGTCCAAGCAGTCGGAGGCATTTCATAACTTGAAAGAGCATCTGGCAAACTCACTGGTAGTCTCCGTCCCAAAATCAGACAACCATCTATTGCTATATGTGGCGGCCTCCGACCATGTAGTCAGCGCAGTCTTAGTCCACGAGCTAGAAAAGGAATCAGGCAAAACTCAAAAGCCAGATTATTTTATCTCAGAAGCATTGTCCGGAGCCAAGCTAAACCACACTGAGGTAGAAAAAATTGCCTATGCAGTACTGACGGCATCAAGAAAACTAAAGCATTATTTCCAAGCCCACGAAATCTCAGTTCCAACATCGCTGCCACTGCAAGACTTGCTCAGAAACAAAGAAGCCTCTGGCATAATAGGCAAATGGGCTACAGAGCTATCACAGTTTGGTATCTCATATGTCCCCAGAATAGCAGTCAAATCACAAGCACTAGCCGATTTTGTAGCAGATTGGACACCTCCAACAGAGCCCAAGGTACAACCAACCACTCAAGGCTGGATAGCATTCACGGATGGAGCCTGGGGCCAAGCCGGAGCAGGAGCCTCCGCCATCCTAACGGCACCCTCCGGCATCAGACTGAAATACGCAGCAAGGCTAGAGTTCAAATCAACAAACAACATAGCAGAATATGAAGGCCTGATCCTAGCGCTCAGTAAAGCAAAGGCCCTAGGGGCCAAAACATTGACAGTCAAAATAGATTCTCAAGTGGTTACTGGCCAAGTAGAGAAAGAATACACAATAAGAGAGCAAGAACTCATCAAATACCTATTCGTTGTCAGAAATTTGGAGCGGAGATTCGAGGGCTTCACCCTAAAGCATATCCCAAGATCAGAAAATGAAGAGGCAGATGAACTAGCTAAAGCGGCGGCAAACAACCTGCCACTGCCACCAAACACTTTTTACCAGATCCTGAAGTCTCCGGCTACTGCGGAGACATCTAAGACACCTAAGCCCATACTACACATGCAAAATGAAGATTGGAGAAAGGCGATAACAGAATTCTTAGAAGGCAAAACCACCGAAGAAGATGAAGCAAAAGCAGCAAGAATACAGGCCAGGGCAAGAAATTACACAATCATAGATGGTGTACTATACAAGAAAGGAGTAGTCCAGCCTCTCCTCAAATGCATATCGCAGAGCGAAGGCATAGAGTTGCTTCAAGAAATACACTCAGGAATTTGCGGGTCGCACATTGGCTCTAGAGCATTATCAGCAAAGGCAATAAGGCAAGGCTTTTATTGGCCAACACACATACAAGACGCAGAGCAGACAGTCAGAACATGCCAAGCATGCCAGACATTCTCTCCTGGGCAGTCAAAACCATCGTCGGAGACCCAGCTTATACCTCCAACATGGCCGCTACAAAGATGGGGTATGGACCTGGTCGACCCATTGCCACCATCCTAAGGAGGAAATAGATTCACAGCAGTGGCAGTAGAATATTTTACAAGATGGATAGAAGCAAAGCCGCTGGCGAAGATAACCTCAGAAATAGTCCAAAAATTCTTCTGGCAAAACATCATTTGCAGGTTCGGTGTACCGAGGATTCTGACAGTAGACAATGGAAAACAATTCGATTCAGAGAACTTCAAAGAATTCTACAAAAGCATTGGGACAAAACTAGCCTTCGCCTCAGTATACCACCCAGAGTCCAATGGTGCTGTGGAAAGAGCAAACAGAATAGTGTTTTCAGCAATATCAAAAACATTGCTGGGCCTACGCAAAGGAAAATGGGTAGATGAATTACCTAGAGTGATTTGGTCACACAATACATCTGTCTCAAGAACAACAGGATTCACACCATTCAAACTGCTTTCTGGAGAAGAGGCCATGATGCCAGAAGAAATCAAGCATGAAAGCCTTCACACAACGAGTCAGCTAATGTTGCAAGACGAAGAATATGCAAAAGAAACAATAGAAGCAATAAGACTGGAAGTAGTCGAAAACATTGCAAAATATTAGTCCCAAACCAAGAAGTGGAGAGACTCTCAGATGGTAAGGAAAGACATAAAACATGGAGACCTCGTACTCAGAAGAAAACCCAACGCACAACTTGTTGGCAAATTGCAACTGAAATGGGAAGGCCCATACACAGCAACGGCAGCAGGCCGCCCTGGCTCTTTCCACTTGACCGACAGCGAAGGTGTCACGACAACCCACACCTAGAATATTGATAGCCTCTACAGATACAACATCTAGGCAATGTACCAAAGGGCAACCTCCGCAAATAATAAGCGGAGGCCCCTCCGTTCATTTACCTTTTAGTTTTTTTTCAAACCCAAAAAATGTAAAAGAGCCTGTACTCTTTTCCTCACAGGGGAACTCCAAGCGGAGGTGAGGTTTTTAACGAGGCAGGCTCAATGTAAAAATCCTCTACAAGTATAAAGAGGTAATTCCCCAAAAGAACGCTTGAAAAATCCAAAACCAAAAGCGGCCAGCTCTGGCGCCGCAATATTCGGTGAACAAAAAGCACAGGTCCTTTCAAAGCGCCGGCCACAGGCATTGGCGATTTGAAACGACCTCTATGGCCAAACAGGCCTTCGACCTTGACAAAGACCTATCCAAAGTCAGGCATCAAGGCAGAAAAAACCTTAGCCAAACAGGCCTTCGACCTTGACAAAGACCTGTCCAAAGTTAGGCATCAAGGCAGAAAAAACCTTGGCCAAACAGGCCTTCGACCTTGACAAAGACCTATCCAAATTCAGGCATCAAGACAGAAAAACCTTGGCCAAACAGGCCTCCGACCCTTGACGAAGACCTGAACAAATTCAGGCATCAAGGCAAAAACAACCTCGGCAAAACAGGCCTCCGACCTTAACGAAAACCACCCCTAGCATCAGGGGCAACACAATTATGGCGCTAGAACCAGGAAGAAGGTCTCCGCCATCGAAAACAGCAAAAAGAGAAAATGTCTGACAAAACACTGCCACCACTATGGCACTAGGCCTCTTTACTTCAAAAGATCTCAAAAGGAACGAATAATTCAAGCAAGATACAGGCTATTAAAGCCAAGATACGTTCCAACTAACAACGTACCAAAATGTTAACACCCAAAAGCCACCATCCCACTATAAAACGGGCTCCCCCCATGCCCTTAAAACCTCAGTCAGCATAGGGCGCAAGGGGGGAAGAAGGCAGAGCACAAGCAAAAGCAAAAGCAACAGCCATGGAGGCAGGGGTCTCCTTAGATATCCAAGTCGGCCGTAGATATTGTATGAAAACTCGTAAAATCGGAGGCAACAGTAGACAGTCGGAGACAGTGGGAAAAGAGATAGGAACTACGGCACGGTGATGAATAGTGCAGGCCTACGGAAGAAGGGGGATATCGCACGAAATCTCATAACATCCCCCTGACGCCGGAGACCTAACCTGCCATCTCCACAAATCAAACATGTCCCACGGGTGTGCAGCGTCGGAGGCCCATACCACTAGACAGCTAAAACACCCAGCCAAAGAAATACCAAAAGTCTCCGCCGTCTACACAAGCTGCGCCAAACATCCTATCGGACCACACACCGACTCAGCAAGCCTAGCTAGGCAGACTTCAAGTACGCCTCTGCTGGCCAAAAAACTCCCAACACTTCTACCCCGGCCATCAAGCTAGCACAGAGAAGGAGATAACATGGGGCGGAGGTCCTGGACACCACCTCTGTATCGCGCACATTCGCCCAAGCAAAGAACAACGGTGTGCAAGCTCGGGACTAGACGAGATATGTAAACTAGCACAACAGGCTAAAGCCCCCGCACAAACAATCAAGAAAGTGAACCTGTTTTGTATTCCAAACCATGTCAAGTAGCATTCTTACAGGACACAAACTTACAATAAAATCCTAACTATTGTGGTGGAGGTCCGCGCCAAGCAAGCGCACGAGTAAACCCAGCGCGCTCGTCATCTATGTCAAACCTAACTGAATCAAACACGTCGCGCGCAACGCTACGGGGAAAGGCCAAACGCCAATACTCCCAAAGCTCTCCGCTCACATAGATACCATCGTTGTAGAGAGTCGAAGGCGCAACATCTTGCGCAGGCTCCCGATTCGGAACCTGCGCAAGGTTAAAATTTCCCACAAAACCATTCAGAACAAAATAAACATAATTTACAAGAGTCCAACCGGACTACAATATAAAAGCCAAAACAACTAAGTGCTACAAAGAGCCTAGACCTCCGGTGCATCGGCCACAGCAGAAGTCCCCGGAACAGAGCCCGCATCAACTGTGGGCGGGCACGGCGCCTACGGCCACCGACCATCACCACTGCTGATCGTAGCGCCCACCGGAGCGCCAGCGGTGGCAGAGGCACCGCCCACGGTCGCCGAGCGCGGAACTGATGGAGGCCTGCCCGCAAGACTCTTCTGCGCATCCTGTAGCACAAGATAAAGTATCAGGGGCACAGGCAACGAAAGCCTTCGTAGCTCCGCAAAAAGCAAGGAGACAAAAATAGTGGCTACAAAGACTACAAATACCTTCGCCCTCTTTTCCTCTTCCAGTTTCCGAGCAGCAGGTCTCCCAAACGGAGCCCAAAAGTACCTAATGAAATTTCTCAAGGTCTTTCGCAAACCAAGAGAAGTCTCACCAAGCTCCTATGGACCTGGCAGCGCTCCCTCCGAAATACTTTCGGTATGCGTGCACCCGCCGTGCACCAAAAGCTTGGCGTAATTCGCTACTCTGGCAAGTGCCCCGTAGTCCGTGCAGCCATTGATCAGACCGGGGAGCTTTGCAAGGTGACCATTTTAGCCAGCAGGCGAGGGCGTAGACGCTGTCTTCCTCCAGAGGAGCGGAGGTTTCGCCTCCGAACTCGGCGACGATGGCCTGATAATGGGCAACGGTTTGCAGCAAGGACCCCCTTGACCGAGTCCAAATGCCTTGTCGTCAAAGACAGCTGCTCCCCCACCGCAGCTGTGGATTCCTTCTCAGAGGCAAGCTCTCGTCGGAGACCCTCGACAAACTCATTCGACCTATGGGCCTGCTCGGCGGACAAAACTTCTGCATCCCGGGCCTTGGCCAGATCGGCCCTCAAAGCATCCTTTTCTTGTTCCTTCTCCGCTAGAGAAAGGCGGAGAGCTGCAAGGGAGTTGGACAGACCCCCTTTCTCACCTTCCAGGCGCTCGTTCTCCGCCTTGAGCGCTTCAATCGGAGTATCTCGGTTGGAGACCTCACGAGTGCAGCGCTCCTCCATAACAACGGCCGTGTGATACCCCTGAGACCAGAAAGAAGAAGACCAAGACGATTAGAAACAGAAACAAAAACAAGTCTAAAGGCAAACATACACCAAAAAAGGCAAACCGCCGAAGACGCACCAAGCTCTGGTGTTCCAGATGAACACGGAGAAGTTGGAAGAAATCCATGCCCCTCAGATGCTGTTTGAAGCGATCTGTTCAAAGAAGAACAAACAAACACAAAACAATAAGGTGAGAAAAGCAAATCTCAAAACAAATACACCAATAGCCAGAGACCACCTCCGACGTCTCCAAGAACCCCAAGATAGCACTCTTCCCAACCTGATATAGAAGTGTCGAAGGAGCCTGCATAGTAAAAAAAACTCAGGTCAAAGGGCCGATCAGAAATAGGCAACAACATCAGCCCAAAAGACGAGTAAGATAAAAACACTCTATACTCACTCGGACCCGGCGCCATCAGCCCCGGCTGCCCCGGACCAAACCTGACGTCGGCAGTGGTCGCTCGCTCCTCCGGGGTGAGGAGTCTAGCCATGACATCACCTACAAAGCAACAAGTACACGGTATCAGCACTTGGTACAATACATAAACAAAATAAACCGGGCGAAGACAGTAAACACAAAAACGTGGACCAAACAGACTTACTCATAAAAAGCCCAGTCTGGGCCGCCTGCCAAGCCCTCTGGGCAGATGTCTCCATCATATCATGCGGCGAAGGCCCAAAGGGCCGCCTCTCCTCAGCCAGCGGCCTGGCGGGCAGAGGGCTTGAAGAAGACTAAGTCGCCGGGGCCTGCTCAGCAAGCGCAGCCGCCGGCTGCCCGACGTCGGCCGCTGGCGTGGGCGAAGGCGCAACAACGGTGGGAGATGAAGGAGCGTGCCGCAAGACGGCCTCCGCGCCCTCTTCAGAACTTGAATAAAGCCCGCCAAGAATGTCGGGCATAGGTTCGGCGGCGCTAACCTCCGGCTGTTCGCCGACACTCACAGCACCGTGCAAGGTGCGCACTGGAGCAGCGCTGGCCTCCGGACGCCCAGCGCCGCTCACAGGGCACACCGGAGCTCTGGGAGAGCTGTGATCCTCTCCTCTCGTGACCCACATGTCCACTAACGGGACAGAGGAGCTCTGAACGTCTTCACTGCCGGCGGAGGCAACACCCGCACTACCGGTAGAAGACACGACCGGCGCGATCACCAGAGCAACGCTCTTCTTCTTTTTCGCAGGCGCTCGAGCAACAACGGCGCCCTTCCTCTTCTTGGACTCGGCCTCCGCCATAACATTCTTCGCGAAGGTCTTCTTCTTCTTCTTCTCAATCGAAGCCAGGACCTCGGCGGGAACCTCGCGCTCCCGGTAGACGATCCCGACCTCCTCAAAAACTCGATTGAGCCACGGCATGGTGCCTGCCACGGCTCTCCAAGATGTGTACTCATGCTCGGAAATCTTGCCGACCAACCCGACGGCAGCTTCCTCAACTTCGGAGACGAAACTGTCCTCCGTCACCCCCTCCCCCAAAGACTGCCCGAAGCGGGGGAACAGAATCCCGGCATCCGGCCCAAAAACGGGAACCTTCACCTGTTCTAGCTGAAAGGCTGGGTTGTCTTTGCCCAGGGGCCAATAGTTGGAGGCCATAATCTCCTCCACCAGGTCGCGGCCCCCGGAGTAGCGGCACACTACCACAAAAGCCCGGTCGCAAGCCTCCCTCGCCGGAGACATCTCCTCCGGCGGATCCACACACGTATGCGGCACCATCTTCTCCATTCTTGAAGTCAATGGATACTCCGCGACCTCCGCACCATCCTCGGTAGTGTCGCGGACCCCGTAGGTCTTCACGTAGAACCATTGCTCAAGCCAGTCGCGGTCCCACTTGCCCTTCTGGCAGAAAGAGATCTCCAGGCGGTCTATGCCTTGGTTCCTCTTCGACATAAAGGTGCAACTACCATAATGGTAGATCACCTCCACCTCCTTGCCCTCCCGCACCTCCTTCTTCTTCTTCGGCTGCTTCTGCAGCTCGTAGTACGCGCAGAAGGTGTCCACATCTGGCTCGGCACCGTAAGAAACACACGCCCAACAGAATTTGCTAAGCGCGAGGAAGACAGTAGGAGTCAGATGGTGGAGCTGGACATTGAAGGTCTCCAACACCCGGTGGAGGAAGGGGATGTAAGGAAGGCGGAGGCCGCAGGTGAAGAAGTCCCAAAACACCACCACATATCCCTCCTCCGGTTCCGGAATAGTCTGGCCAGGCGGATGGATTTTTACCCTCGAAGAAGGAAAACATGATTCCTTCAACATCTCCATGACCGCCTCTTCAGTAATGGAGGAAGGGCCGAAATCCCATGACTTTATCGCCATGTCTCTGGAATCCGCAGCGATCAAGTCTCCAACGGACGCAGAGACACTCCCCAAATCCTCCTCCACTACCTTTTCAAATTCTAACGTGGAGGCGGAGGCAAGCATGCACTCCTCAAAGCACGCACCCCAGCCAGCGGCCCTAACACCGAGAAGGTGGCGATAGGGTCCGAAGAAGGTGGGCCGGTGAGTATGGGCGGAGGCAGAAAAGAAAGCCACCGCGGCGGCAGCCTAGGCGGAAGATGCAGGCGGAAAGATGGAACGCGCGAAAGCAGCAAAGGCGAAAGCGAAGAGAGCAGAGAGTGATTTCTCAGAGGCAAGGAAAGCGAATGAGCGATGCGGGGGGGACCCCGCCACCAACCCCGCCCTTATATAGGCCACGGGCGGGCGGTCCGGCTCCCGCCATACAACGGTCATCTCCAGAGAGTTCGCCTGCCGCACAACGATCATCTCCGAAGAAGTCGCAAGGTATACAACGGAAAGCGATACAGCATAAATGGCCACAGCGTAGGACAACGGCTAGATTTGCTGCCCAACGACTACTCTCAACGAGACCAGCGGCCGCGCCAGAGCGGGCCAGGGGGGAAGTAGCGGGGCCTCACTCGGAGATGCCAATGCGTGTGGCCTCCGCCCCCGCGGACGCCTTTGGTCAAGGTGTTTTGAGCTCATGGCATGCTCAGGCGAACCATGGTCTCAAAAGGGGGGAACTGTTGTAACACGGCCTCGGCGGGTGGCGAAGGCCTCCGACGGCGAGGTGTCACCAAGGCGTCTTCGACCGTCTTAGGGCGGAGATCTGGCGCTGACTAAAGGAACTTTCTCGGCTATGCTTGTAGGGCGCTGCACGAGGCTCAGTGAGCTTGTCACGGATTCTGCCCGGGCCAGGCACAGGCATCTCCGGCCGCTCCGGCGGACGCCGCCCCGCTTCAGCTGATGGCCGTCTCCGGCGCTAAAGGTGGAGGCCGCCCTACCCCCGAACTAATCAAACAAACAACCTTGTCTAAGTGTGTGCAGGTACCTAAGCGAAGGCGCCCGTGGTCCGCGCGAGCGTGCCAGCATGACCCCCGCGCAGCCGGGCGGAGACTTACGGATGAGGTCTCCGACCGGACCGGCGGAGACTTTCGTAGGTAGCTACGTGCCCCTGAAGATGGAGGCCAGCGTCGGGAACCCAGGCCTCTAGGCCGAAGACCGAGGCACGGTGGGCCGGCCGCTTATGGAGGCCCATTTACTTGGAGACGGTGTGGCAAGACTGCCCCGCAAGCGAGAGACTGGTGGCGGAATATTCCAGGAATGTACTGTAGCAGTTGAGGGGCATTGTAATAAATTCTGTCAAGGAGTAGTTGAGTCCTATAAATAAGGGAACACTTGTAACAGTACAAGAGGTTGGTTGGATAATGAATGAATGAAACCCTAGTTTTGTGTGCCATTTCCCTACACGCCCACTTGTCGTGCCTGTTTCCCGAGCCTCCGCCTGAGGGCAGCGCCTGGCGGGCGGAGGCCTCCACCTCCTCCACACTGTCTGAGACCGCTAGTCTCAACAACCCATTTCCCTACACGCCCACTTGTCGTGCCTGTTTCTCGAGCCTTCACCAGAGGGCAGCGCCTGGCAGGCGGAGGCCTCCACCTCCTCCACACTGTCTGAGACCGCTAGTCTCAACACCAGGTTAAGGTTCTCATCCCGGGCGGGAGAGCTCGGCACCTGCGGCGACGGCGCGGGGGCGAGCGTGGCTAGCCGAGGCGACGGCTCGGCGCGATGAAGATCTTGTGTTCAACTCACTGTCGGCCACCGACCGGGCATCGGGTGTGGCTACGTGGGGCGTCCGCCGGCCGGGCGAAGCGAATCCTCGCTTGCGGAGACGCAGAAGCGAGGCGTCGAGTCGGGATGGTAGGAGGCAGCGCCCCAAGCTTTGCCATGACAACGTACCTACGCTAGGCCATCTCGGCGTTTGGGAAGGCCCCCGACGGCCATCGTAGCAGCAGTCCTAGATCCGCACGTCCTCCGTCTAGGGCCCCGCTCTGAGGAAGGAGGGGGGCGGTGACGCAACCGAGCTGTGTGACCACGGCGGGCGCTGTGGCCCGTGCGGCATGCAGGAGCGAGCAGGCACCCACAGTGATGGCCCGGGGGTGAGTGCGGCCAACCAAGGCGACGGCAAGGCGCAAAGCAGCGGCGCGTGGTGGCAACCTCGGCCACCCGCGGGCGTATCTAGAGCAAGCGCGAGAGAGCGATGCGCGCAGCGGGGGTAGGGGAGGCGGCTGCGCCCACCGTGGGGGCCTAGCCACGCCGGTGCGCCGGAGGCTGACCGATGCGGCCGCAGATCTGGAGAGAGGGAGAGGGAGAGGAAGAGAGAGAGGCACCGCCTGCGTGGAGAGAGAGAGGAAGAGAGAGAGGAGGTCGAGAGCAGAGAGAGAGAGAGGGACGAAGGAGGCGGAGGGGGAAAACTCACCCGCGGTGCACGCAAAGGAAGCCAGGCCCCAGCAGCATGCACGCACGCGTACTCACATGCGTGCCGACCACCATGCTAATTAGGCACCGACCATGCATGTCGAGAATCCACCATCCTCTACTACGCGCCACCATCCATTTGCATGATGCGTACAATCAGCAGAAAGCCGTACTTCATTTAATGTGTGTAGTTGCTTCATCTATCTCATCTGAGCCGTGGAATTTCTATCTAACGCACCAAATAAAAAGAATGTACGCAGACACCCTGGGAGGCCGCCGATTCGGCGTGCCTTCATAACTTTAATATATACTCGTGCCTGGCTGGTCTCCTGCCAGTCCTTTTAAAGAACGATAATTATACGGTGTTCGTCTCGTGACCCGCGTCCGGACGCAGCCCCCACATGTGGTTCCATCTCCTATAAAAAATCCCCACTCATCCGCTCATCCCATGCCCTAAGACCACGACGCAAGATTCCACCTCCGACTTCGAGTGTGAACGCTACCGCCCCGAGCGTCGAGGCCGAGCCACCCAAGAGGCACCCCGCCAGCCGCTCCTCATGCCCTTGCCTAGGCTTGGCGCTCGTCACCAATCCAGGCTGCGCGTATGGCCACGTGGCCGCTCATCCGCCGGGCCCCTTCCCCCACAGCACGACCGACTTTCGCCGCGTCAGGCCCCTTCCCCCACCGTGCAGCCGTCTCCCGCTGTGCCGTGCCCTTCCCCACCGTGCCGTGCCCTTCCTCCCACCACGGAGACCCGAGCTTGCTGGCTACCACAGTTCCCCACCAGGTAGGCCATGGCCGTCAGTGACGCCGTGTTTTTCAAGTGTTTTAGGTGTTTTAAAATTATGTTTCAAGTGTTTTGTCTCGATGTTTCAAAAGTAGATATGGATGTTGCATATATTGCAATGACAATATGCGCATGTTGCAAGCCTATGTTTCAGATGTTTCAGACGTATATTAAGTGTTTCATCTGGATATTACATATGTTGTTGTGGCTCTACTGGCATGTTTCAAGCGTATGTTTCAAGTGTTTCATATGTTTCATACTTATGTTGCGAGTGTTTCTTCTGGGTGTTGCAAAAGTAGATCTGGATGTTGCATAGGTTGCATGCCTATACACGCATGTTTCAAGTGTTTCGTCTGTTTCGTATGTTGCAAATGTTTCATCTAGATGTTTCAAAAGTAGATCGGGATGTTGCAGGGCGCGGCTGGTGGCTGTCGCTGCTGCTGCTGCTGCTGGGGCGCAGCCGCCCCCACATGGTTTCCCTTGTGGGGCGCGGGTCCTACGACGGACGTGGACGCAAGTGCTGGGGCGGGATGCGGGACGCGGGGTGGGATGCAGACGCTAGTGCGGGGGCGGGATGCGGGACGTGGGGTGGGATGCGGACGCTAGAGTGACGCAGGTATGAGAGCCACGTCTGGACGCGACGTTCCGTCCGGACGCTAGGCCTTCTGTTTAAAAAAATTAAAAAAAGTTGTGTTTCAGAACAGTGGACCACTGGTTTCACCGTAGCACAATCGTTTAGGACTGTAATGGACATAGAGCATAATTTCACATGGCAGTTTACTTGCGTGAGTGGGCAAGGATTAGCAAGAGTTGGTACATAGGCACAGCACATTAGTGACGAGAGCTTGTGGCGAGTGTTAATCATAGTTACCTAACTCACCTTCGAAATGGAGGCAAGTTGAACTAAAAGGGGTACTCATTTAGTGTTTTTTTTGGAAACCTAGTATAGTCGCACACTTATGTATGAGCACTCCGAAGGACTAAGCTAGATTGATAAATTTTGAGATTAACGAATTCATCGTAGACGGGTCAATGGACATATCACCTACCATCTTAGTTTTTCCTTAAGTCAAATGTGTCTTTTAACTTTTATTTAGTTAATAGAAAAAAGTATTCACTTAATAAATGTAGAGAAGTTTGGCTTCCCGACAAATCTTGAGATTAACGAAGTCACCGTAGGCGTATCGCTGTCGACGAGCATATCACCCATCATCTTAGTTTTTCCCTAAGTCAAATGTCTTTTAACTTTTATTTAGTTATAGAAAAAATGTAGTCACTTAATAAATGTAGAGAAGTTTGACTAAGGAAAAAATGAAAACAACCTAGTATATTTTAAAGTGCAGAGAATACATGATTGCAAACCATGCAGCATGAAAATACACTGATGATTTGGTAACGTAACGTGTACTTGTGTCCTTCTGAACCACTTCAATCCCTATTATTCTATTAGATCTATAATTAACAGGATAAAGACAAGAATTGTTTTCTCTTGTGTGGTTCCGATTAAATAGCACCAATCATGAACTATTCTTTTTGTCTGCTGAAACAAGGAATAAGTCAAAGCTTCCAAGGTCAGAAAAGTTTAAGGTCAACTCTCAGTAGCACCTCATACTTCTACTGGGAGGATGATTAAAATATACAACTACTAGACTCGCGATATGTCCGTACATTAGGACAAGACAAGCCGTTCCATGGAGAAAATGGTAAGGTTATTTTAAATTATCTCATTCCCTACAAACAGTACGCATGTACACTAATATATGTGCGCGTATTAATCGGCTAATACGGAGGTGAAAGGATGTGGAGAATAATAAAGGATAAGCACATGGTTTTCAATACAAATGTACATGAGAGAGAGAATATATATAAGTTGTTGAGGTGATTTGAAAATAGTTTAGGATTTCTGATGCAAAATTACCAGCGAGAGTTGAAAAACGGTTAGATGATTTCAACAAATATGCTCTCACCTTTTTTTAGCCACTTGTATAACTCATTGATTTACCATTTGTTCTTTTGTAAATTATTGAAGATGAACTAAAAATATTTACAAATTTTGTTCCAATAATAAGTTGTCTTAGTTTTGTGCAAAGTCAGGACAAAAATATATTTCCTTTAGTTAAATTTAGAGAAGATTGGATTGTGACAAAAATTAAAACCACCTATATATTTTGAAGCGGAGAGAATACATGATTGCAAACCATGAAGTATGAAAATACGCTCATGATCTGGTAATGTAATGTGTACTTGTGATGATAACATTGCAGTCCTGAACCACCTCATGGAAGGTTCAAATAATTTTCTATCACCGTCCTCGCTTGTGCCGCGGAAAGAGTAAAACAAGAATAAATTTCCTTAGAAATTGATAACCCCTAGTATATTATTCTATCTGATCTAGTATTAACAACATAAAGACAAAAAATTATTTTCTTTTTTGTGGTTCCGATTAAATGGCACCAATCATGAACTCTCTTGTTTGCTATAAAAACAAGGAATGAGTCAAAGCGTTTTTAAGGTCAGAAAGCTTCAAGGTCAACTCTCAGTAGCACCTGTTATTTTCCAATATGAGGATGAATAAAAAGTAACTACTAGATTCGCAATATGTCCGTACATTAGTCCAGGACAATCCGTTCCACGGACCAGAATGATAAGCTGTTTTAAATTATCTCGTTCTCCTGCAAACACACGTGTAAAGTTGCACAAATCACGAACCTCTTAGCTTAAATAATTCTAATGTAGACAATTGTGTACGACATATTAGTGTATCATTTTTCCCTCTCTCTTAGTGATCTAACCAAGTTATTATTTTAGTTCTGCGAAACTTTTAAAGCCAATTAGGCAACGCGCATTTCCGAGGGTAATTATATTCAACTTTTAGATCTTATAGCGGAAAATAATATAATGCTGAAAACTACTCATTCCAAATATAGCGCATTCTAGCCATTCTTAGACAAAATAAGGGAGATGCAATAGACATATGTATCCCTCACTTAACTTCCTAATCTATTAAAATCTAATTCTGTTCTCCATAATTAAAGAAGAGACTCTTAGATTCCTCGTACAAAAACATGGCATGTGCTGAATCATATATTTCTATTTAGTAAATATTATCTTCATGTTTCTTGAGTCCCTTGTATTTCACGATGAGACAAATTTCAAATGTCAGAATATGCTAAATAGTGAGTAGCACAATTATGAGGCATTGCGATTTGAATTTGGTGTAAGCAAGCATACTTTAGCCTTAAAAAATTTAGACGATACACATTCACTAATAGATGCATTTTCGCAAAAGTTGAGATAAAAACAATCGTTTTTATAAAAACTCACACCAAAACAATAAACTCTAGTTGCACCGATGTTTTAGATACAAAGGAAATAAATATGACTTCCTCTCTTATCACCAAGAGAATCAGACCAGACCACTTATTGTAGCATAACTGCATAACTAGTAACAAAGTTAAAACTCATCAAAACCTAAATCCACCATATGTGGCCATGCGAAGAAATAAAAAAAATAGCATCATAGCCGTATCGAGCAATCGACAAGCTTGGGTGATGCGCCATGTTGTACGGGCTCCTTCTTTACTTTTAAGATAGACTCCAAATATTATTTTAGCCGGTGAGAGTTGAAAAACGGTTAGATGATTTCAACAAATATGCTCTCACCTTTTTTTAGCCACTTGTATAACTCATTGATTTACCATTTGTTCTTTTGTAAATTATTGAAGATGAACTTAAAATATTTACAAATTTTGTTCCAATAATAAGTTGTCTTAGTTTTGTGCAAAGTCAGGACCAAAATATATTTCCTTTAGTTAAATTTAGAGAAGATTGGTTGGTGACAAAAATTAAAACCACCTATATATTTTGAAGCGGAGAGAATACATGATTGCAAACCATGAAGTATGAAAATACGCTCATGATCTGGTAATGTAATGTGTACTTGTGATGATAACATTGCAGTCCTGAACCACCTCATGGAAGCTTCAAATAATTTTCTATCACCGTCCTCGCTTGTGTCGCGCACTACGTCAGATACGATTTCCAGGGGCGGCTAATGGACATTTGTAGGGGCGGTTCGGTCAGCCGCACCTACCATACTGTCTCTACAAATCATATATTTGTAGGGGTGGTTCCCAGACCGCCCCTACAAATTGATTTGTAGAGGCGGCTGGTGTTATCAGCCGCCCCTACAAATCGATTTATACGGGCGGCTACAGTACCAGCCGCCCCTACAAATCGATTTGTATGTGCGGCTACAGTACCAACCGCCCCTATAGTGCATTTTTCTGCCAAAAAAATCAAATTACCAACACGTGCTCCCCAAATCATCCTGTGACGAGTAAAATACATGATCAAGTATCCTGTCAAACTTGACTGTAATATTGTGGCCCAAACAAGATTGTTTAGCCAAAAATTTCTAAACATCTTCTATAGTACAAGAATCATAATAATAACAAACAAACTCATATTATGACAACAAAACATATATCTATATCAAAAAAGACCAAGCAAGCATGGTGCATTGAGCTGTGTAGATGGCAGCAGGTGCTAGCATAGACGGGCAGAACTGGAGCATCTCGTATTCGACAAGACTCAGCTCGATCATGAAGAAAGACAGGAGTTCGAGCTGTCCAGTAGTATAAAGTATAAAGATTTTGTCAGGGTTTATGTACTTGTACAACAAACCTATAGCTTACATGATTTATTGATCACAAAACAGGAGTATGTATTAGTATCTTACCTTCTTCTCAGATTGTGCTGCCTTTAGAAACCTTCTCATGAAACAGTATGGAGTCGGCACCGACACATTAAAATTAAGTGTGTTCACTATCCTCCTCTCCTGCAGAGATTTCAATGTCAGTTATCTTTTTTTTTTGCACTAAAAATCAACATGCAGCACATTTTTTACCATTTCAAGAATATCAGCCCTTGTGTAGGCGCGATCACAGATTAAGATCAGATCATCGACCACCGGTACGCTCACTTCTTCATACTTGCACGCGAGCAACATAGCAGTTACACCAACTAACTGAAGCTTCTTACGCACCACAATTTCACGTGCCAAGAATCTATCTATGATGTTCACCGTTAGGAAAAGGGTCTCCTCCAACAGCTCTAATTTGTAGTGTACCTGCATTGAAAAAAGAAATAAAACATGGAATTTTAAGGTCTTACAGAGCATATGAATAATACTAAATCGAAAGCTTTAGACGTTTGCTTAAAATCCCCACCTCACAGGACTTCAATATACAAGTTTGAAGTCCATGGGTGCCCTTTCACACTTCACAGGTCCGATATTTGAATGGCCATATTAAGTTGCAGCAACATGCATCCAAGAATTGTCAATTTCACAGCAAAAACATAGTGCATCACATTCAAATATATAAAAACTTATATGCTATGGGCAAATAAAATCTGAATTCTCTTTCACACTGATGAAATGTCTGAATTGGCGTATTTACCATAAGAAGCAGCAGCATCTATCAAGAAATTATCTAACTGGCAGCAAAAGACAGAGACTGTAAACATGTTCAAATGGAAGATTAGGCTGGTGGTGTAGTACCTTGTGAAGATAGAACTTGAAATGTTTTCCTGCAATCCATGAAATGTTTTCCGTAGATGAATTGAGACAGCATGAAGGCAAATAAAAACATGTATGTGTTTAAGGAGAATCTATTTATGTGGAATTGCAAATGAGCAAAAATATCACCAAATAAACTCAGGTTTCATACTTCTACATTGATGTGCCATATTTTAGCATGTGAACCAAATGAACTTACCACCTAAATGTCACAAAGTCATTTAAGTAACTAATCATGAGGACTCAGGACCACTGTAAAGTAGTGGATTGAGTTAAAATGTCAGGTACAAAATTGCTATTCAGAGGGTATTCATCGGCAACTATTCCCCAGGTGCAGGTGCAGGCAATATATAACACACGATTTCCAACACAAATCACAGGAAACGAAGATAGCCATGCAAAAGTCACATACCCAACCTTCCATCTTCGTCATGGCATCCTCCAAACCACATTCACCAATGCTTGACCCACCTGGCTGCACCTGCACATTCATAAAATAAGATTTGACCCATATAATGCACAAGTGATGACTTGGTTACAACACTATATTAGCAAGCCCATCCACAAACCTGCTCTCCTTGACAAGATGCGGAATGTAAACGCATGTGAACTTGCCTTCTTTGGAAGCATAGGTCTTCTGGGCCTTAGGTTATAGCGCGGACCTTCCGGAGGCGAGCATGAGGAGGAGGACGAAAGTGCCAGTGTTGGGAACAAGGAGCAGCACCAGATGGATACGAGGTTCCTAGGGTGGACAGGACAACGCAGGGGGGATTGTGAGCAACTAAGAAGTGTAGTAGCAATTAGGGACGACGATTGCAAACAAATCTAAACCTAGACTAACCGGAGTCGTAAGAACAGCGGGAAGGGTGCGCTTAAAACGGTTACGTACCGGATCTAGCAAAATCGACGGCCAATGACGGGTCCAATGAGGCGACGAGGACGTGAACAACCAGATCGGATTTCAAATCAGCCGGATCCCGGACGCGTAGGGATCCTGTTGAAACGAAAGCGGGATGTCAGAGGTCTTTAACGGCCAGATCCGAAGGGGGGAGGGACGGAAAAGGCGACGACGGCGAGGAAATACCTCGGAGAAACCGGCGCCGCCGCCAATCGACGACGGATCGACGGCGGGGACAGGCGACGGGTCGAGGGGGGCAGCGCGGATCCCGATGTTTGCGGTCGATTGACGGCCGAAGGGTGTCTGGTTCGGGAGGCGGAGGCGTTGGGGGTGGCGGGGAGCGGCGGACGGAGACGCGCAGCGCTGCAAGGAGTGGAACCCTACTCGGGCAAGCGAATGGGAGAGAGGGAGACGACACAGCGCCGTCGGGGGCTTGTATACCAGTCGAATGGTGTTTATTTGTTGGAGGATTTCTAGGGGCGGTCGGTTATTGAGCCGCCCCTATAAATCTCAACACCGGGGGCGGTTGGTGAGTGAGCCGCCCCTACAAATCTGATCCATTTGTAGGGGTGGCTCGTATCACCAGCCGCCCCTGCTGTTCTATTTGTAGGGACGGCTGGTCTCATGGCTTCCGAGCATGCCACTGTAGGGGCGGCTCTATCACCAGCCGCTCCTACAAAAAAATTATCTCGTTGCTACAAACCATTTTTCACGTAGTGGCGGAAAGAGAAAAACAAGAATAACTTTCCTTAGAAATTGATAACCCCTAGTATATTATTCTATCTGATCTAGTATTAACAGGATAAAGACAAAAATTATTTTCTTTTTTGTGGTTCCGATTAAATGGCACCAATCATGAACACTCTTGTTTGCTATAAAAACAAGGAATGAGTCAAAGCGTTTTTAAGGTCAGAAAGCTTCAAGGTCAACTCTCAGTAGCACCTGTTATTTTCTAATGTGAGGATGAATAAAAAGTAACTACTAGATTCGCAATATGTCCGTACATTAGTCCAGGACAATCCGTTCCACGGACCAGAATGATAAGCTGTTTTAAATTATCTCGTTCTCCTGCAAACACACGTGTAAAGTTGCACAAATCACGAACCTCTTAGCTTAAATAATTCTAATGTAGACAATTGAGTACGACATATTGCCCACTTTTCTTATAATCTGTATTTTTCAGCTTGTTTTTTTAGCTGGAATAGTGTGAAAGGTCCTTGTGTAGTTTTGGTAATTGAGTGACAACCTAGATGGACTAATTATGTTTATATGAGATACACAGGTAATTAGTCCATAGAAATATGTGTGTGAGCAACATATGCCATGAAGTTGAAAATGGCTTTGAGATGTTGCAAAGCTCACACATGTGATGATGAAGGAGCTCATTGCAAATGAGACATGACATTGAGTCATGTGATCAAGGTGTAGAAGATCAAGACATAACTTGGCTTGATGGACCGGTTGCAAGCGTGAAGGGCAAGTCGGAGGCTTTGGAGCGATGGACCGCGTGACAGTGAAGCTTGAGCAAGACTTGGCGCCGATGGACGAAGGCAACGGTGAAGAGCAAGTGAGGTCAAGATCGATGAACCAATATGATCACGTGATGATATGAATTGGATCATATCATTATTGATCATGTTGGTGCATGTGTTGCATCGACATTAGAGGAGATGGAATGGAATGCGCAAGGCAAAGGTATAACCTAGGGCATTTCATTTCACCAGTCATAGGTGTGTAGAGAAGTTTATGGCCGGGTTTAGGATAGATGGACGTACTATCAAGAGGGGCAAACTTGTTTGCATATCGGTAATCTAGTGCCACTCGAGTGATCTAACTTTACATCGTCGCTAGGATTGAGTGGCGTGGCAAATTGAGTGGCTAATCCTTTGAAGAATGATTATGAAAATGCTAACACACATACACATGGTGGTGTAGACTTGGTGGTATTGGCACATTTATAAAGGAGATGAAGTTAGAGTTGATGTGGATCAACTCGGTGATGGAACAGTGGCGAGAAGGGTTCGAAACTCCACTGGCGGAGTGTCTGCCCGTACAGTGAGGACAGTCCGACGGTGCCACCAGCGCCCTATACAGAAAAGACAGGGTCTCACAGAGTGGACCAGACGCTGGTTATGTGGTGACCGAACGCTGGGGTCCTACGTCCGGTCAGTGGCGGCAGAGAGCGTGCAGGTGTCGGTCTTCGACCAGACGCTGACGCTGAAAGTGACCGGACGCTGGCAGGGTGCGTCCGGTCAGGCTGATGTACGGTGACGTAGGCGACGCAGAAAAGTTGGAGAAGGACCAGACGTTGATGCTTCGTCCGATCGTGACTGACCGGACGTGTCCGGTCGTGACTGGTACATTACTAGAAATGACCGGACGCTGGGCTTGCTGCATCGTGTCATCACTTGACCGTTGAGATCGAGCGACTGTGTTTGAACGGAGGCGACACGCGGCAAGCATCCGTTGACCGGACGCTGAGATCCTGCGTCCGGTCGATACGACCGGAGCGTCCGGTCACCCCGAGCCGTGCCCAGTGAAGGGGTACAACGGCTCTATTTTCGTGGGGGCTATAAATAGAAAGGGTCTCAGCCTTGGGACGGCATCTGAGCACACTAGAGCCTTGGTGGCTTCTGTGGTAGTGCTTGGGAGCCCTCCATCTCACATAGGCTTGATAGTGATCATTCGATTGAGTGAGAGAGCGATTCTAGTGCGATTGCATCATGAGGTTATATCGAGTGGCACTAGGTGATCGAGTTGGAAGCCGGTGGTGCTTGTTACTCTTGGAGGTTGCCACCTCCTAGACGGTTTGGTGGTGGTCTCCGTTGAAGCCTGCAAGAAGCGTGTGCGGTGCTCCGGAGAAGAGCTTTGTGAAGGGCATTGTGCTCGCCCCGCGGGAGCCGCGAAGAGTAACTCTAGTAAAGCGTGTCATTGAGCTACCCTCACTTTTGGGGTAGGTTCTTGCGGTGCCCGATGTGCGGGCTTGGCGGGTGATGCCAATTAGCCGTCGAACCACCAAGTGAGCGGTCGACGCAACAGGGACTAGCGTGTTGGCAAGCACGTGAACCTCGGGAGAAAAAAATCACCGTATCAACCTTGTTCTTCCCGTTGGTTTGCATCCTCGTTACACAAGCTTGTAATTACTTTCATATACATTGTGCTTGTGTAGTTGCTCTTGTAATTAGTTAGCTTGTGTAGCTTACTAGTTACCTTCTTGCTTGTGTAGCATAGAAGTAGCTTCCTTGCGTGGCTAATTTGGTTTGTATAACCTTGTTAGTCACATTGCTTAGTTTGTGTAGCTAAGTAATTGCGCTCTCTAATTTGGCATTGGTTGCCTTGTTATTGAGCATTGCTAGTAAGCTTAGGTAGCTTTGTGCTTTTGCTTACTAGTTTGTGTAGGAGCTCCGTTGTTGCTTAAAGTACTAGTGGCATAGGTTTGTGTGACCTTACTTCTAGAATTGGTTAGGTGAGCTCTAGCTAGTCCGGCACCTTTGTTGCTAAATTAGTATCTTTGGAAGGTGCTAGAGAACATAGATAGAGGGGTGTAGTCTTGGCTAGACCGATAGTTTTAATTCCGCACTTGTTTCGGTTAGCCGACGCGATTAATTTTAGAAAAGGACTATTCACCCCCCCTGTAGTCCGCCATCTCAACCTTACAAGTGGTATCAGAGCTAGGTCTCTCATTTGTGGTCTTCACCGACCCGAGAGGATGGCGACTTATGGGCTAGATGTTGAGTGTCCATAAACTTTTGATGGCACACACTTTGCACGATGGAAAAATTGGATGACATGCAAATTTAAGTTCATTTCCCCCCAAATGTGGTGGACCGTAGATGTGGGCTTTTCTCATGCGTTGGATAAAACGAATGCAACTAAAGCGCAAAAGAAATGCCTACATCTCAATTGCCAAGCTACTAACATTTTATATCAATCTATGTAAGATAACATATTTGGGAAGATTATGTACATGAAGACCGCCCATGATATTTGGTTGTACCTCAACTTAATATATGGGAGTGTCTCCGATGATGATGATGATGAGCCCAAGGAGGTGGCGCATGAGTGTGTCGAGCATGACCACAATTTGGTGATTGTGGAAAGTTGCTCCACCTCATGGTCAAGTGATGATGATGATCTTTCTACCACAAAATCACTTGACAAGATTGATGATGATGCCTCAAGTGATGCACATGATGATACTACTTCATGCACACTTGATGGTGATGATGATGGTTCATGCTTTGATGATGATTGTGATGCTACTACAAGCCCATCACCACATTGCTTTATGTCACAAGGTGACACTAAGGTACAAAATGCTAATATGGTTGATCATGTTGATTCATATGATGAGCTTGTTAGTAGACTTGCTAGCATAACCATGTCTTTAGAAAATGAGAAAGCTAAAACCAAGAAATTGAAAAATGAAAACTCTTTTCTAAAGAACACATGTGAACATCAAAAGCTTCTACTTTATGTTGCTACTTGTTCACATGAGGAGCTAAAATTAGCTCATGAGGAACTTAGTGTTACTCATGATTACTTGGTACAAGACCATGTTTTTCTCACTAAAGAACATTTAAATGAAAAATCTAAAAATAGTGCGAACTCATCACATGGGTCACATGATCAATCACATATTGTTGCTAACCCTTGTGATGTAGGCAAGAAGCATGTATCCACCTCTTGTGATGATTTATTAGAAATGCCATGCTCTTCACATATAGATGCTTGTTCTACTTATATATCTTGTGAAACTAACCTTCTGAAGGAGAACAATGAGCTCAATGAACAAGTGAAGAAATTGAGCAATAAGTTAGAGAGGTGCTACAACTCTCAAGTCACCTTTGAGCATTTGTTGAAGACTCAAAGAAACTTTGGTGACAAGAGTGGCGTCGGCTTCAAGACTAGAAAAGTCAATCATCAAGAAAGCCGCAATGACATAAGTGGCATTGGCTTCAATAAGAGCAAGAGCAAGGGCAAAAGATGGGGCAAGAGAAGATATGAAAGAGAGATGAAGAAGCAAGAACAAGAGAATCTCTCTCATTTCATGTGCTTCAAGTGCCATGAAGTGGGACATCTTGCAAATGGTTGCCCCAATGAAGAAAAGCTCAAGTTGAAGAAAGAAGAAGAGAGGCTAAGGCATGTTAAGTGCTTCAAGTGCCGCACTTGGGGTCATCTTACCTCAATGTGCCCAACCAAGCAATTGGTGAAGCAACAAGTGAAGCCTCAACCAAAGCCACAAGTCGAGCAAGAGAAGGCACCCCAAGAGTAAATCAAGGTCAACCATGAAGGTGGTGGTGATTTGATGATAAAGAAGAAGAAAACTAGAAGGGGTGGAAAAGCAAGAGAAAGAGCAATGCGTCCAAGGATGAATCAAGATGCAAAGCAAGTGAGCAAGAACAAATAAGAGAAAATGAAGAAGATTGCTCATATGAGATGCTATAGTTGTGATACATTGGGCCACCTATCTTTGGGTTGTCCAAACAAGCTTGAGAAGAAGGCTCAAGCGAACAAGGAGAAGCAAGGCAATGAGAAGCACAAGATGCGCAAGGAAGAAAAGGCTTAAGCAAAGAGAAAGTGCTACTCATGCCGGGAAAGGGGACACATGGCACATTCATGTCCCCTAGGTAACACTCCTAAGCCTATTTCAATTGAAGATGATTCTATGCTTAGGAAGAATGGTAATGGTACCTCTATGGTTGCTATTGCAAAACATCCTGCTACTCATACTAAGGCATTGCCTAAGTATGTTGCTCCTAACTTGAGAGGACCCAAAATTGTTTGGGTACCATCAAAAGGTGGATGATTGTTTGTAGGTACCATCGGCATTGGAGGCTTGGTTCAAATGATATTCATCTTATTGATCATGTAGTTGAGCGAAGTATTGCTAAGTGATGATCATTATCCCAATGCCATGACAAATTGAGTGAAGTCCAAATGTGCTACAACATACAAGTGTCAAATTCAAGTTGTTGGTGATTCATTGGATATATTTGATGGTTTGCAAATAATTGAGTTGAAGCTTGCAAGTTGGATGATCATGAGCTAACCAAGGTATATCTCTTGTTGATCATTTCATTTGGGTGCATATGAGTTGATTGAATTGGACAAATATGCAAAGTTGCTTGCTATAAGTTGATTGAATGGATAATTAATTAGTAATCAAGTTTGGATTGATTTGTGTTGGATAAATTCATGAGATGACTTTTAGTAAGTGGTTTGAATGGATATATGTCTTATGGAAGTATTCAAACAAGTTTGATTCATATTTGATGAAGTATAGCTCAATTGTTGAAATCTGTCCTATATTACAAAATCTAAGCTAGCTGTGATCTTAGCCATGTTTGAGTGATCAAAACTTATTGGATTGGCATAAAAATTGGTACACATGCTCTAGACTTATGGTATATGTTTCTGTACAAATTTGATGAGAATTGGATAAGAAATGCTTCTATTTTGGAGTGGATCTTGTCAGCTATAGTACAGCAGTTTTTAGCATGTAGCAGTGGTGGAATAAATAAAATCTGGTAGCAATCTAGAAGTCAAATGAAGCTTAAATTTTTACAGCTGCTATAAAACTTAGTGAAGCACATCTTCACCAAATTTCATGGTATTTGGATTTGTACTTTGGGAAATATGCTTATTTCTTTGAAGGGTACAGAATCTGCCAGAAAAGTGACAAATGTTGGATTGATCTAAAGTCACTTTGATTAAAAGGTCCTCAAGTTGGAAACATATTTACAAGTGGTTGAGGTACCCAAGTTTGGTTTTGAGATGATCTAGAAGCATTACAAGCAAAGAGTACAAGGTCATTTGATTGTGGAGTGTACTTTGCACACTTTTGGTACTCAAGATGAAGATCAAGATCAAACTCAAGTTGAAGATGAAGTTTAAGTTCTAGATATGATTGGAGATCACATGGTAGAAAGGAAAGGACTTAAACAAGTAGAAAGAAAAGGACTTAAAGAAGGAATCAAGGTTACTCATCAAGTTAAGTCCTTCACTTGGATCAATCAATCAAGTTATTTCAAGTGAGTGTCAAGAATGGTTCTTGGAGAGAGGTTACTTCTCCCTAGTGTAGGGGCTTGCCGCCTATGTGTAGGTAAACGAAGTGTGGTACTTGGAAGGCTAACATGGAAATAGTGATCCGAGGAACATTTGAGATGCTTAGTTGAAGCAATCAAAAGGGTTGATCAAGAAAAGCAAGCAACACCCAAAAGAGAGCTAATCATATTATTTCAAGTGGTATTCCAAATAGTTCTCTCATGCAAGCATTGATCAAAAGATGAAGCAAGCCAACCACAACAAGAAAGTGCACTTGATCATAAGTGGTATTCATTTCATATGGGTGAAGAATGGAATTCAAAATGGTATCTATTGGTCTTCACCAAGCTTATAATTGGACTTCACATTGCTATTGGAGTAATGAATTGGAATCTATGTGACTATCCTCTACTCCAACATAGCAAAGGTATCATTGTAATGTGCATGATCATTTCATCCCTTACTAGTATGCGGTTAGTGCATATAGTACATGCTTCATAAGATCATGCATAACAAATGAAAGTTTTAAATTCATAGCCTACCACTATTGCTTGAATGATTAATTGATCTAGTGGTTAGTATATGAATTTGTTCATGAGCTAGTGAACCCAAGTACTTGATTTAATTTGGATTGCTAACAAGTGACAAGTACAACATTGGCAAGATAACCCTTGCAAGATATGTGAAGAAGCTTGTCAATGGCTCAAACCGAACTTGAAAGCTTAGGCAAATCAATTTAGTTCAAGTCAACTTAGAGGCTCATGATAAGTAACAAGAGTACAAGCATAAGACAATAATGCAAATGGATATCTAGTTTGTTTGTTTCAAGTGGTATCTAGACTCAAGTATTTCATCAAGAATTCACAAGTAATGTCTAGATCAACTCACAAGTGATATCCTATAAGTGGTACTTATGAAGATAACAAAGGTTCAAGAAATGGTTGTTATTGATAAATCCAACAAGTGGTTCCATACTAGAAGATTCTTTCAAGTGGTATCACATCAACACATGGTATCAATCATGCAAGACGATGGTTCCACAAGTGATCCTCAACTTTAAGTGATCATCAAATGAAGAATGCATCCCTCACCTACAAGAACTCAAGTGTATCAAATAGATGACCCATGCTATCACTTTGGGGGAGGTGTCACACAAATTGATATCAAGATCAAAGATCCTATGTGTGGTATCTCAAGAAGCCCCACATAAGATACAAGTGGTGTCATTCCAACAATCAAGTGATGTCCATAAAAAATGCAAGATTCAAGCCTCAACCATCTACCCCAAATGCATACTTTTGCATCAATAAGAAGCACACCTTTTTATGGAAATTGATGACAAAGGGGGAGAGATTGTACAAAGATATGAAAGCTTTGAGATTAAGATTGTACAAGGGGGAGAGATAAGATATGAAAGCTCAAAGAAGTAGAGGTAGGACATGGACATGGACAAAGAGGGAGCAACATTGAAGAAAAGAGATGGATCAAAAAAAATTTACAAGAGAAGCACACAAGTAGGGGGAGCAAGCTCATGAACTTTGATTGATTGCATTTGATATGTGCATATTCATGTGCTTGCTTGCATTGCATAAACTTTTAAATTCAATATGCATGCTTGTGTGGTGTATGCTAGTTGTAGAACTTGAATGATGATTTGATAACTAGCATGCATAGGATAATAGCTAGACACTTGGTATGCTTTTCAAGTAATGCTAGTACCTTGCTTTTAATGTTGATCTCATGAGGTATCTAGTGCTTTTTATTTCCAAGTGTTATCTAGCTAACCATGGTGCTAAGGATGAACTTAAAGGTGCAACTCCGATTGGTGTCACACTTCAAAGGTTTACTCTATACATCTTAGCATCATTTAGTAGTAATTACTCTCCCACAATTTTAATCTATGCATATGTGCGAGCTTCAAATCAAACACTCTAGCACATATGTAGGGGGAGCTAATACTACCATCTCGGGTTTGTGGTACTTGTCCAAAATCATTTTCACATGATAAAATTGCTTAGGCAAGCAACATGAATCCAAAAGAGCTTAATTTCCATATCTTTGTAGAGTTGTCATCAATTACCAAAAAGGGGGAGATTGAAAGGTCCTTGTGTGGTTTTGGTAATTGAGTGACAACCTAGGTGGACTAATTGTGTTTATATGAGATACACAGGTGATTAGTCCACAGGAACATGTGTGTGAGCAACATATGCCATGAAGGTGAAAATGGCTTGGAGATGTTGCAAAGCTCACACATGTGATGATGAAGGAGCTTATTGCAAATGAGACATGACATTGAGTCATGTGATCAAGGTGGAGAAGATCAAGACATAACTTGGCTTGATGGACCGATTGCAAGCGTTAAGGGCAGGTCAAAGTCTTTGGAGCGATGGACCACGTGGCGGTGAAGCTTGAGCAAGACTTGGCGCTGATGGACGAAGGCAACGGTGAAGAGCAAGTGAGGTCAAGATCGATGAACCAATATGATCACGTGATGATATGAAGTGGATCATATCATTATTGATCATGTTGGTGCATGTGTTGCATCGACATTGGAGGAGATGGAATGGAATGCGCAAGGCAAAGGTATAACCTAGGGCATTTCATTTCATCGGTCATAGGTGTGTAGAGAAGTTTATGACCGGGTTTAGGATAGATGGCCGTACTATCAAGAGGGGCAAACTTGTTTGCATATTGGTCATCTAATGCCACTCGAGTGATCTAACTTTGCATCGTCGCTAGGATTGAGTGGCTGGCAAGTTGAGTGGCTAATCCTTTGAAGAATGATTGTGAAAATGCTAACACACATACACATGGTGGTGTACACTTGGTGGTGTTGGCACATTTATAAAGGAGATGAAGTTGGAGTTGATGTGGATCAACTCAGTGATGGAACAGTGGCGAGAAGGGTTCGAAACTCCACCGGCGGAGTGTCCGCCCGTAGAGTGAGGACAGTCCGATGGTGCCACCGGCACCCTATATAGAAAAGACAGGGTCTCACAGAGTGGACCGGATGCTGGTCATGTGGTGACTAGACACTAGGGTCCTACGTCCGGTCAGTGGTAGCAGAGAGCATGCAGGCGTCAGTCTTCAACCGGACGCTGGCAGGGTGTGTCCGGTCAGGCTAACGTACGGTGACGTAGGCGACATAGAAAAGTTGGAGAAGGACTAGACGCTAATGCTGCGTCCGATCTGACTGACCAGATGCGTCCGGTCGTGACTGGTACCTTACTGGAAAATACCGAACGTTGGGGTTGCTGCGTCCGATCATCACTTGACCGTTGAGATCGAACGATTGTGTTTGAACGGAGGCAACACGCGGCGAGCATCCGTTGACCGAACGCTGAGGTCATGCGTCCGGTCGATACGACCGGAGCGTCCGGTCGCCTCGAGCCATGCCCAGTGAACAGGTACAATGACTTTATTTTTGTGGGTGCTATAAACAGAAAGGGTCTTAGCCTTGGGCCGGCAGCTGAGCACACTAGAGCCTTGGTGGCTTGTGTGGTAGTGCTTGAGAGCCCTCCATCTCACATATGCTTGATAGTGATCATCCGATTGTGTGAGAGACGGATTCTAGTGCGATTGCATCATGAGGTTGCATCAAGTGGCACTAGGTGATCGAGTTGCAAGCCGGTGGTGCTTGTTACTCCTGGAGGTTGCCACCTCCTAGACAGCTTGGTGGTGGTCTTCGTTAAAGCCCGCAAGAAGCGTGTGCGGTGCTCCGGAGAAGAGCTTTGTGAGGGGCATTGTGCTCGCCCCGCGGGAGCCATGAAGAGTAACTCTAGTAAAGCGTGTCATTGAGCTATCCTCAATTTTGGGGTAGGTTCTTGCGGTGCCCGATGTGCGGGCTTGGCGGGTGATGCCAATTAGCCGTCGAACCACCAAGTGAGCGGTTGACACAACGGGGACTAGCGTGTTGGCAAGCACGTGAACCTCAGGAGAAAAAAATCACCGTGTCAACCTTTGTGGCAGAATCGCCTAATCTAATGCCTCACAGGAGTGCTTGTCTTCCATTAGACACTAAGCACTTGGGGGAGAACACTAAATTACTCGGTTCCGTCAGGCACACCCCAGGGGAGAACCCGAAAATCCACATTTTTGCCATCAAGATCACAAATGAGAGAATAAAGCTTACATCATTCTTTACCATTTCTTACATCACTTTACATGTACATCAGGGTATAACATTTATTATAACAGCGGAATGTAATTATATTATCAGAGTTATGAATAATTTAATGTACAGTGGAATATAAACATATGATCAGAATTACAGCGGAAATAAATATCTATTCATGACATGTTGAGGTATTGATATATAACAACTATGACAACAAATTATAAACTTTAATTTATAAAAACATTTGGTGAGAGTTATAAATAACAACTACGATCGCAGCGTAAAGGAATCCTTGCTGAGCCCCCTAGGAGGTACCCACACACAAAGGTCAGCTCTAGCATCCACCTGTCACCTGCAACAGGGGGAATAAAACCCTGAGTACTCAATTGTACTCAGCAAGACTTACCCGACAGGAGGAAAGAAAAGACTCCAAGGATATGCAAGGCTATCTGGCTTGTGGGTTCATTGCATTTGCAGGAAGCATTACTAAGCGTGCGTCCTTATATTTGATTTTTATTAAAAGCCGCATTGGTTCATTAACTAACCATTCTATGTAAGCACCTGTGCTACTTTCAAGCAGCTGGTAAGCAATCAGATTTCCTTTGTCCATCTTCCATCTTTCATCTTTCAGTTCTTACTACGATGGTAAACCATAGACAAGCCGTACCGGATCTCCCGGTGATTCGCGAATCAATGCCCCCAGCTAGGTACCCTGAAAACACACGCCCCGCTTGTATCCCAGGCACAAGCAGGACCAACCCATCACTCTCCTGTCCCAGGTGTCCAGGTCCCCGTCCAAACTGGGACTCCAAGCCCCCGCCCCTGAGTCCCGGACTCAATGCGGTGCAAGGACCTCCTCCACCAAAATAAAACCCTAACAGTCGGTCCGGAAAGAGCCGGATCCACAACAAGAGAGAAACAAGTCTTCCAAGCGCCCATACACAAGTATGTGCTCGGGATCATAAGTCTGTGACCTGCCTAGAGTCTTATGCAACGATTGGTCCTTAACTGACCAGACAGGGAAAAATGGTGTAACCAAGCTATGACCCGCATCCACGGCGACACAACTTCTTACACCCACCAATACCCAAACCATATCCCTGCCCGGTCAACATTTTCCTTTCCACCATTTTATATATTCCAAGTGATAATCATATAGTACATATTTCCTATATCTCGCGAGTGACAGGCAATCACTCGACTTCTACCGGAGTCCTGTAGCATAGCATTCTACACGATCCTATCATACTAGTAAGACTCATAGGATAAAGATATATATGCAAGTGGGTTTCATTCAACTCCTTAAAACTTAATGCACAAATATAATTTAAACTGTAGAAAGTAGGGGTTATGAACCGGGGCTTGCCTAGGTAAGATATATATTAAAAGTTAGTATCTGCATCTTCAGGTCATCCACCATCAACTGGATAGAAAGCCCATTGCATCATCTCCTAGAGAGAATACCATTACACCTTCTTCGGATTCCCAATCATCCTTCAATTGATCCGTTGATCCATCCTCGTACCTATATGATATGCATTGATGCAAATGCATAGATGAAATTAATCGACTGCAATCGTGACTCGTAAAATACGACTTACGCCACTCGAGTTAACAGGCTAGTTCTAACGACGGCCATACTTAGGCTACATATCCGTGTTATCGAATAAGACGTTATTTCCCAACAATTATTTTAGTTATACAAACCCAAGTTGTTTCTTTATTCCATTCTATCGATTTAATCGTTATTCGAAATAGAGCATCATTATCTATCTAGCAACTAATTATTCTAGGGCTACAAAAATTACAGGGAGCAGTTAATATTGCTAGGAACCTACTGTAAAGATTGCAGATCCAATACTATTACCAATTTATCACAACAATTCCTATAAGTTTATATTTTTACAATATTAAGTATCCCAAATTAATTATATAGCTCCTAAGAATATAATCAAACTATGCGAATAAAATACACTATTGGGTGGATCATAATTTTAGGAACTCAACCAAACTGGTTTGGCATTTTTACGATTTTTCTACTATTTACTACAAATTTTATAAATTTACTTCAGCTTTAATTAGAAAACCCCTTAAACTTGAAAAGGGACCGGCGGCCACTACTGGCCCAGCAGCGTGGGAGCATGACGGACCAAGCGACGAGTGGCCCAGGCAGGGGACCAGTGGGCGCGAGCGGCCCCAGCAGAGCGCGGCAACGGTGCAGGTGGCCCAGCGGACGCGCGGCCAGCCCACACACGGGAGTCGGCCCAGGCGCGGGCGCATGGCGGCCCAGCAGCGCGAGCAGGCCCAACGCGGGGCAGGGCGCGAACGGCCCAAGGTGGCCGTGCGGCCCAGCGCTCAGCAGCGGCCCAGTCGCGTCGCATTTTTGCAGAAAACCCCTTCTATGTTTGTCTAGTCGCCCAAACCCAATTTGCACTATTCAAATGAGTCGAGTATTTTGCACCGACAACCCTGTATAAAATTCTAGCTTGGATTCTCACCCTTCCTTCCTCTTACTTCTCAGGGGCAGAGCGTGGAGCAGAGGATGGTGTGCCGGGCAGGGCGACAGCGAGCGCGACCCAGCGAGTGCCGTGGTGGAGCGGCCGTACACGAGCGGCGTGGAGCTCTGGTGGAGAGGCGCGGGTGGAGGCAAGGTGCTGCTACCCGGGCGTGCCAAGGAGCAGCAGACCTGCGTGGAGCCAAGGCGGGCACGGTAGTCGTGCAGGCGCGTATGGCGGTGGCGATGCATCGCTGGCAGGGCATCTTCGGGCGGCAGGCGGGCACGGCGGCCACGCACGGCGGAGGAGGCGCCTAGGAGGGACACGTGGGGCTCGATGCGAGGAAATAGGGCGGCGTCGGAAGCTGCGGTGGTGCGGCACGCGGAGATGGGGCGCGGACCTAAGACACGCGGGACGGCAGCGCGGCTACTGCGGTTCGATGACGGGAGGTGAACGGCGGGCGTGCATGCGCGGCCAGCAGTGGGGTGCGGAAGGAGCATAGAGGCGCTGGCACCTGCGCGGAGGCAGGGCGTCAGTGGCGCGGTGGAGCAGCGGGTCTGGCGTAGGACCAAGGGCGCACGCGGACAGCGGCGTGGTGCTGCGGAGCTCAGCACGAGGAGGGGCGTGGACCGGCGGAGCTCCGGGCATCGGCGACTGCAGGCGCCCGGGGGGGGGAAACGGCGGGGCACCGACGCGCGGGACGGAGCGCGCATGTCGGGGGACTCGCTCGCGGGGAGGACTGGTACCGGCGGTGCGAGCTCGGGCGGCAGCTAGGCATGGGCGCTCAGCCACAGAGGCGGACCGCGGCAGAGGGGGAAGGAGAGGGGCGCCGGTGCAGAATGCGCGGGTGGTTGCGAAGGAGAGCCGAGCGGAGCACTAGGGCGAGTTGGCTGCGGCGGGGGAAAAGGAGGGGCGCCTGTGGCACTGGTGCGCCTGCGCGCGCGAGGAGGGAAATGGACCGGCCATGGTGGGCAATGGCCAAAGGGAAAGAGCAGCGCGAGCAGACACGGCGCACCGGTGGGAGAGCAAGGGAGGCGTTGGCTTCCTCGAAAAGCAGGTGGAGGAGGCAGAGAGAGGAAAACGGCGGAGGCAATGAAGAGAGAGAGAGGAGGTAAGCCCAGGCCAGCAGGATGCGGATTCTGAGGCAAAAAAGGAGACTGGCTTTTGCGAACACAAGGACCAGAGGGGAACAGAGTAGAGCGCGAAAAGCAGCAGTTACCAGAAAAGGACACTCATTAAGGCACTCATACAGAAAAGGACAGGGCAGCGCGAGACAAGACCGAAGCCACAAAGACAAGGCAACGAAACAAATGCACGTGGCACAGCGAGCAAGCAGCCAGTGCAGCCAGGCCGACAGGCCCACGCGCACGAGGTCGCGAGGAAACAAACGTCTAGTACGGCAGTAATAATCAGTAGACAGACGAGCGGAGAAAAGAAAGAGCGAGCACGAGGGCGGTCAACTTGTACAGCCTTGCAGAGAGGACAGATATGGACATGCTACAACTGTACTAGCGCCACCGTAGGAGTATGTTTGTCGTAACGCATATATATATATCATTTTATTTAATTATGGATTTTATTCTATTTATAAAAGTCGATTTTCATGCTTAGTCTAGAACAAACTCTCCGTCATTTACTTGCTAAAATTGTTATCGACCACTCCTAAAATATTTATATGCACTGCATAAATTAACTCGAGCGTTTATTTACTCCACGGAACTAAGTCACACAGGATTCGCATATCGCCTCAACTACGTTTAGATTAAAAATTCAGAAAAACTCATTACGAAAATTTTTCTTAGGCCCTAATCATGGCGCTAAATAGGATCGTAACACCGGGATGTTACAACCTTGTTCTTCCCGTTGGTTTGCATCCTCGTTACACAAGCTTGTAATTACTTTCATATACATTGTGCTTGTGTAGTTGCTCTTGTAATTAGTTAGCTTGTGTAGCTTACTATTTACCTTCTTGCTTGTGTAGCATAGAAGTAGCTCCCTTGCATGGCTAATTTGGTTTGTGTAACCTTGTTAGTCACATTGCTTAGTTTGTGTAGCTAAGTAATTGCTCTCTCTAATTTGGCATTGGTTGCCTTGTTATTGAGCATTGCTAGTAAGCTTAGGTAGCTTTGTGCTTTTGCTTACTAGTTTGTGTAGGAGCTCCGTTGTTGCTTAAAGTACTAGTGGCATAGGTTTGTATGACCTTGCTTCTAGAATTGGTTAGGTGAGCTCTAGCTAGTCCGGCACCTTTGTTGCTAAATTAGTATCTTTGGAAGGTGCTAGAGAACATAGATAGAGGGGTGTAGTCTTGGCTAGACCGATAGTTTTAATTCCGCACTTGTTTCGGTTAGCCGTCGCGATTAATTTTAGAAAGGACTATTCACCCCCCCCCCTCTAGTCCGCCATCTCGACCTTACACAGTGTTTTTCTCTCACAATAAATCAGCCGGAACAGTGTTTTGGCTTGTTTTTTCAGCGAAGCGAACGGGGCCGTGTATCATTTTTCCCTCTCTCTTAGTGATCTAACCAAGTTATTATTTTAGCTCTGCAAAACTTTTAAAGCCAATTAGGCAACGCGCATTTCCGAGGGTAACTATATTCAACTTTTAGATCTTATAGTGGAAAATAATATAATGCTGAAAACTACTCATTCCATCTTGAAATATAGCTCATTCTAACCATTATTAGACAAAATAAGGGAGATGCAATAGACACATATATCCCTCGCTTAACGGCCCCGTTCGCTTCGCTGAAAAAACAAGCCGAAACACTGTTTCGGCTGATTTGTTGTGAGAGAAAAACAATGTTCTGGCTTGTAGCACCCGATTTTAACAATAAAATCAGATACACACCATATGTGAGCCTAGAAAGTCAAATCTCACATATAGCTACAAATAAGGGTAATATCAAAAGACAATGCTCAATATATAACGTACTTAGTATAAAGAATATAACCTTAGATAGCAAACAGCGGAAAAAACAACTCCGATCTTCGGGTGAAGACTTCAATTTCACAGGGACAACTGACTGGTTGATCACAAGCCTAATTCCTTCATACTCTAGCAATATGGTACCCATCCGGGATTTTTCCAAAGGTTTAAAAAGTAAAGCAAGCGTAAGTACATGTCGTACTCAACAAATATAACATGGGGTTCATGAGGCTCAAAAGGCTGACACTGGTTCAACTGCGATTAGCTTTTAATGAGTCATGATTTTAGCAATTGAGTAACAAGTTTTTCCACAAGCCCATATAAACACATGATTAGGTAAACATGAATAATGAATAGCATAAACAATAATCAGTAGTGAGCATCTTTATCATCAGTATCATTAGTGTTTATCAACATTAACCATTAGTGATCATCTATTCCGTAAGGGTTCCAAGGCCGCTCATGACCATGAGCACGGCTGATATACTAGTTTTATACTCTGCAGAGGTTGTACACTTTCACTGTGAGTCGTGGTTTACCCTTTCGCCCGAGGCGGCCAACCTCTTGACCCACTACCAAGAAAGGTCGGCAGGGTTCACTATGAAGCCTTTCAAAGGTTCGTCTAACAAGTTAGGGCCGCTAAGGTTTCCCCATCAGTAAGCATGAACCCCCCTCCAAGGAGTGACTAACAAAATACAAAGAAACCAAAGTGCACCCTCTTGGTAGGCCAAGATCATACAAACTGGAGCCCCTCTTGCGCCATAAAGGTAACCTCTAACAAGCTAGAAAATGTCCTCATACTGAGCTAAAGCCAGAGCCATATAGCCCTCACAGTTGTACTGTAAGTCCCGGATGATCACTCACAGATAAGTCCTTAGGGAGAGGAATCTAGAGCACCATAAAAGCAGCCCAATGCTCTAGCCCCCTCGTTCCATGTTGCTAAAAAGCATCATTTAGTGTTTATTGCATATACCATTAGTCGAGTTACAAGATCATGGTTTCAGTTGAGCACTAGCATCATACTACCCAATGCAATACCCCATAGGTAATAAGACACAAGGTACAAAGTACTAGGAAATCCTTAGTGGTAATCAAGGTAGACACATGCAATATGTATTAAATGATTAAAGGTGTATAGGACAACAAGAAAGATCCCATGCTATACTTGCCTTAAACACCGATCCTTCGGTAAGCTTTAATCTTCAACGTTCTTCTTCTTCTTCTTGATCACCACGTATATCTCACCGACTGGACGTAATCATAAAGCACCACACAAGCATCCATACAATCATACATGAAACAAACAATAGATCTAAATTAGAACAATACACCAATCATAGAAAATAAGTAAAAGAGTTTGAAACACGATTCTACGCATTGCTACGAACACACAGACACGAGAGGCACGCTAATTGGAGCTACAGTTGAAAAGATACAACTACCGAAAGATATGCTTTATACGTAGAAAAGAAAATTATGGGCTTCATTTATTTTAACTATGGAAAATAATATAAATCGAATTAAGTCAAATTGAGATTTCATTTATAAAACTAAAGCAAATCATATTTTATTTATAAAATCCAATTACATAATTATTATCTAAATTAGAAGTTAAACCATGAAATTCTAAAAATAGTGGCATGATAAATATTGTTACTAACGCGTAGATCTCGTTGTAATGAATCTAGCGCAACTTGAACGGGTCAATTCGGAGCTAAAACGTAGAAGATATGAATTAAATAAGATTTTCTTTATTAAAATAATAGATTAAATCTAACCTCAAATTTTAAAAGTTGAAAACATATTTAACAGTAGTATGAACATGTAGATTATGAAATTACGAACCTAACACAAGTTGAACGGACCAAATCGGAGTTAAAACAGAAAAGTTATGGCCTAAACAAATCTAGTGGCAAAACTGTAAATAGCTGAAAATGTATTTTGGATCTAAACCGACGAAACTACGCTTTCCAAAGAAGAAAACGTATCCTGAAAATACACTTTGGACCGCGGGTTTGAAAACAGAAAACTGGAGGGCCCTTTTTAAAAAAACCCAGGGACGGCGGGTTGAGACTCAATTAGTTGTAATAGCCTTTTTGCAAAAACGCTAGCGAAGGGGTACGATCTAATCCTGGCTCTTGATCTTGAATCAGATGGACGGAATTGAATCGGGAGGGGGAGGCGTGGCCGACGACGAGCCTAGGCGGCGGCACATGACCGGAAAAAACAGAGAGCCCACCGGAGTTCTTGAATTCGGCGATTCAGACCACGGTTAGACTCGAGAGAAGTACGGGGAGCTAGAGGAGTTGATCGCGAACTCAATAGGGATCAGAGAGGGTCTCGACGTCACAGTGGCGATGCCACGCTGGAATTGGTGGCTCGAGCTCGCCGGCAAGGCTTCGACGAGTCGGAGAGAGAGATAGAGACCGAGATGGCAGGCGTACGAGGCTCCTAAGGTTTACTTACCTCCAGGTGAAACTTGGGGACACAATTGAGGAAACAGAGGAGCGGCGGAGCGATGAACGCGACGGCGACGGATGGAGCAAGGGAGGGAGGAGGCGCAGCGACGCTAGGCCGCTTGCCAGAGAGAAGAGACAGCACGCGGGTGGGCTACGGCTTGGGCCGCGGGGATGGCTTGCTGGGCCACGGAGGGAGCAGGCGTGAGTGGGCCGGCGGGAGGAGACGGGCCACGGCCACGCGGGAAACAGCCACGCGGGACGAGAACGGGCCGTGAGCGAGGCAGGCCGTCTGGGCCGAAAGCAGGGGAAAGGGAAACAGGAGAGGAGAGAGGGTTTTCTCTTTTTTTTCCAAATTTGTTTTTAAAAAAAACAATTCAAATGTAAACCAAATCAAATTCAAATATGTTTCCAAATATACATTTTCAACTTAACTAAAAGTGAGAAATTTTAGTAAGTTCTCAAAAAATAAATTTTACAACCTTTTAAATTCTTTTATTTTCAAATTTTCTTTTACTTCAAAGCCATTTCTAATTTTTTTCCAAAAGCATTTTGAATGTTTTCAATTTGAATGAAACCCACTCAACCAAATAAATCAAATGCAAGGGCATGTATGCACAAACATGTTGCTAAACCTTATGATGAATTTTTAATTTAATGAAAATTTTATTTTCCTAGGTTTTTATGAGCACAAAAATTCCAACTTAAAGCTTTTTAGCTCTATTTCCAAAAATTCAAATTTCAGGGTGTTACACGGCTGAAAAAACAAGTTGAAAAGTACGGATTATAAGACAAGCGAACAGGGCGAACTTCCTAATCTATTGAAATCTGATTCTGTTCTCCATAATTAAAGGAGACTCTTAGATTCCTCGTAAAAAATATGGCATGTGCTGAATCATATATTTCTATTTAGTAAACAGTATCTTTATGTTTCTTGAGTCCCTTGTATTTCACGATGAGACAAATTTCAAATGTCAGAATATGCGAAATAGTGAGTAGCACATTTATGAGGCATTGCGATTTGAATTTGGTGTATGTAAGCATACTTTAGCCTTAACAAATTTAGACGATACACATTCACTAATAGATGCATTTTCGCAAAAGTTGAGATAAAAACAATCGTTTTTATAAAAACTCACACCAAAACAATAAACTCTAGTTGCACCGATTTTTTAGATAGAAACGAAATAAATATGACTTCGTCTCTTATCACCGAGAGAATCAGACCAGACCACTTATTGTAGCATAACTAGTAACAAAGATAAAATTCATCAAAACTTAAATCCACCGTATGTGGCCATGCGAAGAAATAAAAAAATAGCATCATAGCCGTATCGAGCAATCGACAAGCTTGGGTGATGCGCCCCATCCTGGCTTCACCACGTTGTACGGGCTCCTTCTTTACTTTTAGAATAGAGTCCAAATATTTTATGGTAAATATTATTTTTATTAAAAAATTAAAAATCCTCGGTTTAATTAGTTTCATTCGCCCACACGTGTCCGATTCGAGAAGCGTAGGGGATGTTTGGTTCCCATCCGGAACCGGCAATTCGCGCTATAGCGTCGCCACAATTTGTGGCGCCCAAGATAGCCACCACACCCGTGGCGTGGTTTTACACTAGCAAAATTTGTGGCTGTCCCATTTCCATGTTGAACCAAACAACAGCTTTTGCATGCATGGCGTGCCACAAGTGAGGCGTGGCAACGCATGGCAGGGATCCAAACACCCCTGCAGTCGGCTAGTCGCCAAAAGCTCCGCTCCACTGTTTTGGCCACCGAGCAAGGCAATACCAAATAGGCACCAACCATTCCTCTGTCTCCCATGGTTCGCGGGCGCTCGGCCAAGCCTCCGACCCCAGCTCCGCGCATCGTGGCACGGCCACCGGACCTATTAGTATGGAACACCCATGTCCGCCTCTTGCTTTCCTCTCTCTCCGCCCCCTGTCGGTCCCTACCGCCGAGACGACGCGGACTACTTCCCCTCTCACCGCCGTGGCCCGTGGGACTTGTTGTCTCCACCAGCATTTTTTTTAACCTCTCTCCCCCAGCATTTGCTAGTGATGGTTCGGTTCCTAAAGCTTTGACGGCTCCGGATTTCTGAACAGGGTTTGTGATCCTCTTACCCTCTTTCTTTAGCGGTTAATTGAATTGTTGGCCAGTTGAGGATTTGAGATGCTTAGGCTAGTTACTTTATCACCCCGATTTTGGGCAACAATGAAAAAAATTGGCCGGCTGTTGTCAATGGCCTTCAGTTTCAGTGATTTCAAGGACACCATGTGAAACACAATATATATAGAACTTCGAGACTAATAGCGGTTAATTCAATTGCTGGCTAGTTGAGGATTTGAGATGCTTAGGCTAGTTACTTTGGAGCTGTTTGGTTGCTGACCGTCTCCGGCCACGCCACACCTACGTCTGCCACAGGAACTTGGCTTTCCTGAATCAGTTGTGGCTGTCACAAGATTCTCTGGCTCATTCCTTTGTTAATCTTCATCACACCTGTGGCGGCCCTTTTCTTCGCCTAATGTTCGGTGACGCCACAACGCATGCGGCTGGTGTTGGCTGCAGACCAAACAGCCCCTTTATCACCCCGATTTTGGGCAACAATGAAAAAATTGGCTGATTACTGTCAAATGTCTTCAGTTTCAGTGATTGCAAGGAAACCATGTGAAACATAATATATCTAGAACTTCGTGACTAATATGAATATGTTTAGTCATTTCTTTAAACATTTTTTTCAAAGGACCTTTGAATCATGGAGTTCCCAAAACTAATATGAATATGTTTAGTCATTTCTTTAAACATTTTTTTCAAAGGACCTTTGAATCATGGAGTTCCCAAAGTTTACCGTAGAAGAGTGAAGCCCTTTTATAAGGGAAAACTAGACCTGAAACCTTACAACTACACGTTAACCCGAGGGAAACCAGTGAAAACAATTGAACAAGAGTAAAAACTATGTTGGACGAACCCAAACAACTCAAGCAGAGCAAGCAACAATGACAGAGTGAGTCCATGTTTATTGCCAAGCTCCATCGTTCCATCGTTCCATCAGCGTTCCATCGTTCCATCGTTCCAGGACCACCATTGACATAGCAAGAGATACCCACTTCGCGACTTTATTGCCAAGCTCCATCGTTCCATCAGCGTAGCAGCCCCGACTCCACCTCAGCCACTCTCATCATGTCAGCGGTGCATCCAAACATGGAGTGCAACTCCAAGGGAGCAACAACCAAGTTGAATCTTTTGAATCACCATCATGCATCCAAAACCACCACTGCATGACCACATGCCTAGCTTAACTAGGCCTGGAGCAATCAACATCACCGTTGAACTCCAAGGCTGGAACCAAGCTGTCGACCCCCTAAGCAGCAGAAATAACCTCCTATGCAACTTGTCGTCCTTTCAAAAAATATCCTCCTATGCAACAGCTTCAAGAAGGACATGACATCTTCGATGCCACCATCACCTGTTTGAGAATCTGACTGGATTTTCACTGGAAGAAATAAACTGGGGGGAGGGAGCATCCGATGGTAGATTGATTAGTGTAGCTTGGGATGTCAGATAATGTATGATGTAACAAGGCTGCCTAAGAAATGTAGAGCCAGAGTCCGTGTTTTGAGAAGTCCTTTTGTGTGTGTTACTTTGTACTACGTGTAGTTCTTTGTAATTAGCTAAAAAATGATCTTAGGTTTACTGTATTCATCACCTGATTATTGAAGCACTACAATTGAAATCATGTATGCAGATATTTTCATACATTCCAATAACCCCCTAATTACCCGGAGGTGTCATATGTATCAAGACAGCACAAATGTCTCTAGAAGTTGAGAACCCACCAGGAATAGAGACGACCAGACAGCTCAAACGACAGGACTCGCTTTATGGTGATGCAGAAAAGGTCTCCAGCTTCAAGCATCATGGCTCTGAGGTCTGCTTCCTAGGCAACTTGGTTACTGTGTTAGCGTGTTGCAAATATGCACTGTCACTGACAGAAAAGTTTTACTACAATAAACCTTATGATAACACAGGGAGGCTGGTCGCGGTTGCTGCATCTTGCATTTCAGAGCGTTGGTATCATCTATGGGGATGTTGGGACATCACCACTCTATGCGATATCCAGCACCTTCCCTGATGGCATCAAGAACAATGATGACCTCCTTAGCGTCCTCTCCCTCATCCTCTACACCCTCATCCTAATACCAATGGTCAAGTACGTCTTCATTGTGCTTTATGCAGATGACAATGGAGATGGTAAGCTGATAAATCAGGAAATTTCAACCTGTCAACCTGATATAGTCACCATATGCCTGCTGTTTATTCGGTACTTCACATTTAACAGCAACGTACTGCTGTTCTAGGTGGCACGTTTGCTCTCTACTCACTTATATCGCGGCACGCCAAGGTAAGGCTGATACCAAACCAGCAGGCTGAGGATGCTATGGTGTCAAATTATGGCATTGAAGCACCCAGTTCGCAACTGAGGAGGGCACAGTGGCTGAAGCAGAAGCTCGAGTCTAGCAAGGCAGCAAAGATTGGCCTCTTTACCATTACAATCCTTGGCACATCAATGGTGATGGGGGATGGAACCTTGACACCAGCAATTTCTGGTAACAGAAACAACATATGGAAAAGTCATAAGGACATTCATATTCAGTATGCAAAATCCTAATGCGTTTCTTGTTCTTCTAGTGCTCTCTGCAGTGAGTGGGATCAGAGAGAAGGTGCCAAGCTTAACTGAAAGTATGTGAAAAAAGAGCTTCTACAAACATTGATCAGTTGGTACGCTTTTGTTCAAAATGTAAATTGTTTGCTATCATTTTTTGTGCAGCCCAGGTAGTCTGGATTTCAGTGCCAATTTTGTTTGTGCTCTTCTCAGTCCAGCGCTATGGTACAGACAAGGTTGGGTATTCCTTTGCTCCGATCATCACAGTGTGGTTTTTTCTTATTGCTGGCATTGGAGTGTATAACCTCATTGTACATGAGATCGGTGTTCTTCGAGCCTTCAATCCAATGTACATAGTAGATTACTTCAGAAGAAACGGGAAGGAAGGATGGGTTTCATTGGGTGGTGTTATCTTGTGTGTCACAGGTAAACTTTTCATCAAAAAAGTGCAATTGCAATGGTAGTCTATAGCCTACAATCTCAATGGTCTATCATATGCAATAGGCACAGAAGGAATGTATGCAGACCTAAGCCATTTCAGTATCAAGGCCATTCAGGTAACAAGGACATTCACACCCATGCTCTTTGCTTCACCATGTTGATTCTCCCAACACTACATCCAATTTTACAGGAAGCAATTTTCAAGTTTGTAGAACAGAAATAACTTACAATGTTCGCTGTGTTTTCACCTACAGATCAGCTTTAGCACTGTCTTATTGCCCTCAGTGGCACTGTGTTACATCGGGCAGACAGCTTATCTGAGAAAATTCCCAGAGAGTGTCGCAGACACTTTCTTTAGATCAATCCCAGGTATAACGAATTAGGCGTACAGTTTTTCTTCATGGAAATGAGAACGCATAACGAGCAAGATAAACTCTATGTTCTAATGCAGAGCTAATGTTCTGGCCAACCTTCATTATTGCCATTCTTTCGGCTATCATTGCAAGCCAAGCTATGCTGTCAGGCGCATTCGCCATCCTCTCCAAGGCTTTATCCCTTGGCTGTTTCCCCAGTGTTCAAGTGATTCATACCTCGAAGAGCTACGCGGGCCAGGTTTACATTCCTGAAGTGAACTTTTTGATGGGATTAGCAAGCATCATAGTCACGATCACCTTCAGAACCACCACCGAAATTGGCAATGCTTATGGTAAGCAACTAGAAGATCCAAAATTTGTTTTTGACACCCAGAACAGATAGAAATCACATCTATGTTGTTTTATTTTGGTGATGTGCAGGGATCTGTGTGGTGACTGTGTTCTCAATCACCACCCACTTGACGACTATTGTGATGTTACTCGTATGGAGGAAAAAGTTTATCTTCATCTTGCTTTTCTATGTGGTGTTCAGCTCCATAGAGCTGATTTACCTCTCATCCATACTGACGAAATTCGTCCAAGGTGGGTACCTGCCATTCTGCTTCTCGCTTGTCCTCATGGCCTTAATGATAACATGGCACTACGTCCAAGTCATGAAATACTGGTATGAGCTGGACCATATCGTGCCAGCGGATGAAGTGACAGCACTGCTTGAGAAGCATGAAGTGCGGCGGATCCCTGGGGTGGGCCTCCTTTACTCAGACCTAGTTCAAGGTATTCCACCTGTATTTCCACGTTTGGTGCAGAGGATACCCTCTGTGCACTCGGTCTTCCTGTTCATGTCGATCAAGCACTTGCCTATCCCACATGTGGCTCCTGTGGAGCGGTTCCTCTTCCGGCAGGTCGGGCCAAGGGAGCACCGAATGTTTCGGTGTGTGGCGAGGTATGGGTACAGTGACATGCTAGAAGAGTCGGTGTTGTTCAAAGGTTTCCTCTCGGAGAGGCTAAAAATGTTCATCCAGGAAGAGGCTGTGTTTGAGACGAACTCTACAGCCGGAGATACCCAGACAAGTCCCGATGAGGTGATCGATCCCGAGGTGTGTGGCCATGATGAGAACATCACCTCTGATTTGGCTCTTTGGGTCGAAAAGGAAAAGCAACTAATTGACACGGAGATGGAGCGAGGGGTGGTCTACCTTATGGGGGAAACCAATGTCATAGCAGGACCAAAATCATCTGCGGCAAAGAAGATAGTGGTAGACTATGTCTACACATTCTTGAGAAAGAACTTGATGGAAGGGGAGAAGGTGCTCTCCATTCCAAAAGACCAACTACTCAAAGTAGGGATCACATACGAGATATAGGTGAGCCTAACTAAGCCATTCTTGTTCATATGCTGGCCTGAATAAGATAGTGAAGTGCAATTACTGATTAGCGGCCATCCAAGCAATAGAGAATTTTACATGAAGGTTTTCTTTTAGTTTTGTAGGCATGATGTTGTCAATGTTAAAGTATATCACAACTAGGATAGAGTTAGTTGAGATTACGATCCTGTGTACCAACTTAGCCTCAAGTCATGTAAACTTTATATATATTGAGAGGCTCAACGTAAATCATTCAGTTTCATTCAATTCTATTCCTTCCACATGGTATCATGAGTTTAAGTTCTAATATTAGGCACAAAGTTCTAATATACTCCCTTTGTTCTTTAATATAGTGTATTCAAGTATTCAAAAAAATTATATAAATATAAGGGATTTGAGAAAACAAGAGAGAATTTTACACTAACTAGTATCACAAATTTGGTAGGTATTATACTGTTACTTGTCATTTATCAACTAATCTGCATTAATCACGTTAATGATAACGTTTGATTAGGAAATGAAGTAAGGGTATGTGTTTTTGTGTACTCTCTTAATTTGTCCTGAAATCTCTAGAATATATATATTATATTGTAGGACGGAGCAAGTAAAACGCCTCCTCGGTCTGTAGCACCATCGCCGCGCCCATGGTCGCCACCACATTTATCCACTATGGCACTTTCCGTTGTATCTACATAGTTGTCACCTATGCATCGACAACTATTGCGCCTCTTCCGAGCCAACTGTCTACACTTGGTCTTCGCCAAGTTGTTTTAGTTCTTCGTTGCCGACATCAAGTACTATTGACGCTGTCGCCAAACCTTGCGTTCAGACCACTTGCCTTCAGGCAGGAGCGTTTGCTCCTACACTGCTTCTTCATCCAGCACAACCTTGTCGCTAGTGTCGCCATCTCTTCCCACACCTACTTTGTCTACTCCAACAACAGTGGGCTGCATCAGCACCTTTTACCCCGTTGCACACCACAACTGTCACCAAGGCCCTCTCTGCTAGTTCCTTACACACTGGCGTATGGTTGGGGCCCTCTATCTAGTACGTCTAGTATTGGCAACACTAGTTCATGCCTTCATAACCCGATGCACAATTCGTCTATGGCGGATGCCTTTGTCCTTGATGCGTTCCAAGGCCAAGTAACCCGACGTACACTTTGTCTATGGTGGCTTGACTGCACCAGCTTCAGCACTGACCTTCTCGTCCTCGTCCAGACGTCCAGTCTACCTCGATTGCATCATTATTTTTCGTTTACTTCTTTGACGACCCTGACTATGTCGACCTTAGCATCGCCCCCTTCCATGGGAGTAGATCAAGCTATCCGTACATGTCTATGAGCTCTCTATACATGCCGGTAACATCACTGCTCCAGAGAGCAGCAGAGATGGGAGAAAGGACCAATGAACATTTCTATATCACCATTACTCAAGGTTTCCAAAATTATCTGTCGAATGCTAAAGATCGAGTCGACAAATATTCTGGAGGCAAAGGATATACCCAAGGGAACTCATCAACTAATAGTACTAGCATGAAGACTGCCAAATAACACCCATGATCAAGCTGATGTGCATACAAACCCACCATGGGTTGTTAGCTGCATGAGAGGTACAGTACCTTGGATTGGAATCCCATCATTTCCCATTAGAACAGAAAATGAAAGATCTATAGCCTGTTCGTTTGGCTGTGGCTTGTCGTAAACGATCGTAAATTTCCAGCTGGAACAGTATTTTTCTCCCACACAAACCAGCCACAGTACTTCTTCACAAACCAGCAACGATACGAACCAGTCAACCGAACAGGCTGCTAACATGGTCTCTGATGATCAGCAACAGCAAGGCATTTTGAAGATACTGAGATGTGGGACTAACCAAAGATTTTCTAGGCTTAGAAGGCAATGGTAATATTTAGATGATTGCCCATAACTATGATGGTAATGTAATAGCATTAAGCTTATTCTTATGAGCAGCAGAAATCTCACCAACATATGTACTATTACCATTACCACCTTGTAGAAAATCATCTGGGATGAATAAGAACAGATAGTTTAATCACTACAGTAGCTGAATTTTGTGCTTATGTTGCCAATAGAAGCTGTGACACTGGCAGTCCAGCAGGTGTTAGGCTATAGACCTTATCATCTAATTGGAATTCAGAAGCTGGGTCATGTATCAATTTCTTCCACAGAATTCTGAAGGCAGCATAGCCAACTCCCAATTGCATCTAGGAAATCCCACTGCTCTAGCCAGTAAAATACTAAAATCATGTATTTCGATTCAACATGACGACTGTGAGTGTAAGCATGGTATACAACAGTACCACATTGAATAGAGTAAAGCTGCCGGCGAAATAGAAAAAAAAAACTCATCAGGCTTTATTTATCACAGGCTCTTCAGCCATTCCCGAAAACGTGCTTGCATTTTATCTCGGCTTGTCGCGTTGCCAACATTAACAGTAGGAATTACCTTTTGAGGTCTCAGAAACTACCAATGCAAATATTAACCTATAGTTAGAATTCAGCTAAGATGAGAACAATGTAATATTAGGTTCAGGGATTTACCATCACAAAATCCCTAAGCTCAGTGAAACTTGAATGCTCGCTATAAGGCACACCTACAAGCATAGAAAATCAGTTTGAAACAACTCATAATTGAATGAAATCTGTATAGTAGTTTGGTATTGGGAATGTTTATCATGAACACGTGATACATATTGGACAGTAATAAGGCAATATGGAGCCATCGTTTTGCATTAAGACTCTCAGTTTGGAACCACATGTACTTCTAAAACAAATTGAGCTTAAAATCTTCAAATAATCAAAGGAACCTCTAATGTAGGATGCACCTCTCTTGACTTAATAAGCTGCAACTGCAACTGTCAATCTCTATTTGGCATGGAAGATCAGATATTTCATATCGGTAAAAATAACCATTATGCAGATAGCACTTAGCCAAAGTAAGTTTTGGATATTCTAGCAAATCAGCCATTTGAATTCAGGGCTTCCCCAATGCTGTTTTTCTACTAGTAGCCTCAAGTGCCATGTAGGATCGGATAAAAAAAGTAGGTGCTCTATACTTATTATAGTGGCTTGCAGAAGCTACATATGCTTGGGGAGAGAGAAGGTGGTCCATGCTTAAAAAAGAAGAGGGAGAGGAATAAAGGTGAGGTATGATGAAAGGAAAAAGTTTTTTTGCAAATCACAAGTAGTGATAGTTTACATTGTGTGAATAGTAGTCTCAACATTTCCTAGTCTATGTGGATCACTTTATTTGTACTAGAACCACTAGCTAGGAGTGTTAGCCTCCATTGGTGGTGCCCTCAGGAGATCAATAAACTCAGTCTGCATTTGACAAAGAATAAGTCCAGACTGTGTATACTAAAAGAATTCCTCGTTTGGAATAGTTTGGGTTCTTATTGACCTTTCATTAGCAATAAATAAGAGGAAAACCATTATCAGCATAACCAACAAATCCTACCATAGATTGTTACACTGCCATTAGAGCTTGGTTTTATTAGGTCAAGATGCTTTCCAGTTGCCTCAGAGAAAGTCCAACCTGATAAAACAATAGAGATAATCCTGAGAACGATGTGGATGCGTATTCCAGAAGTACAAAAATTTATCTCCCGAACTTCATTAACCTGTAGGCCGAAAAGCCAGCACAGCTAGAAATCTTCCATTAAGAGTCTCTGTTAGAATAGGCGCCCTAATGGGCTGGCCTTGGGCCTGGCGCCTAGCCTGTTAGGCTGGCTGCCTTAGGGGTTAAGATAGATAGATTACATTGATAAGGCAAGGATCACCGTTGATTGGGTGTTTCTATAAACCCTATTGATCATTGCCTATATATTGTACCCTGTACTGCTGCTAATCTATAAATCAACTCCCGAGACCTATTCGCTCTTATGGTATCAGCCGCCTAGGTTTAGGTCTCCTCTTCCGCTGCCCACTCCACGCGCGCCGACCCCTTGCCGCGCTGCGCCCCTCCGCGCGCCGGTACACACCGTGCTGCGCCACCATGCCCTCCACCCCTCCAGCAACCCCCAGGGCTGGGGACGATCTGGCCGCCTCCTCTGCCACCATCCAGGAAGACGCCATCGCCCAACGCCTCGCTGCGGAGAAGGCCAATGACGCCGCCGCCGCTGCTCAGCGTCTCGAGCGCGCGCGTCAGGCTGCGCGTGATGCTGCCCTAGCACGTGCCCTACAGGCCGAGGAGGAGGCCACAGCCGCGGCTAAGGATCGCGACGCCGCTGCCCAGCGCGCTAGCGAGGCACTGGCGCGCGCTGCCAAGGAGCGGGCGGCCGCTGCTGCCGCCGTTGCTCCGGAACCCTCTGGCGCCGCACCTGGAGGCCCTTCAGCGCCGCCACCCGATCTTCGGGCTACCATGCTGCATCACGAGGCCGTTGCCCTTCTGCAGCTCCATGCTCAGGCTGTTGCAGTCAGCAACATCCGGAACCACGTCACCATCATCCTCGACATCGATTCCGGTAACTTCAACCGCTGGCGTGATCAGTTCCTTCTCATCCTCGGCAAGTTCTCCCTCCAGGATCACGTTCGAGAGGAACCTCCAGCCCCAATTCCTCCTGATTGGGCCCGGATGGACTGCGTCGTCAAGTCCTGGATCGTCGCCACGCTCACCGACGACCTTGGCGAGATCATCTCCGCCCAGGGCTCCACCGCTAGCCATGCCTGGCTCGCCGTCGAGTCGCAGTTCCTTGGCAACCATGAGGCTCGCTCCATCCACCTCGAGACACGGTTTCGCAACCTCGTCCAGGGCGACCTCTCCGTCACCGACTACTGCCGCAAGCTGAAAAAGATGGCCGATGATCTCACGGCCCTTGGCGAGGTCGTCACCGACCGCACGCTCGTCCTCAACGTGATCTGCGGCCTCAACGAGCGCTTCAGCCATGTTGGGACGCTCCTTCGTCGAGCTCGACCATTCCCCACCTTCCTAGAGGCTCGTGACGACCTCATCCTCGAGGAACTCACCATGGAGACCCGCAAGGACGCACCTGCCACTGCGCTCGCCGCCTCCACCACTCCCAGCCCTGCCCCTGCGTCCTCCGGCACGGGCGCTGGTGGGCACTCCAAGCCGCCTAACAACCGTCGTAGCAAGCGCGGAGGTGGCAGCAAAGGCAACAGCGGCGGTGGCCCTTCTGGACAAGGGTCACGCCCCACTGGTGGAGCCCAACAGCAGCAGCAGCCGGCCGGCGGGCGGCCATGGCCCAGCGTCTACAACCCCTGGACTGGAACCATTCAGATGTGGCCAAGGGACCTCGTCCACCGCTGGCACCCATCCCAGTGCCTCCTCACCTGCAGGCGCAGCAGCAGGCACAACATCATGCGCAGCAGCAGGCGCAGCAGCAGGCCTTCCTCGCCCAACAGCAGCAGCACGCCCTTGCTGTCCACCAGCAGGCCGCTGCCCTCCCTGCTCCTGATGGCACTGGACAGTGGGTTGCCCCCGAGTATTACAACCCGGTGGCCGGCCTCCCCTCTTGGGACCCGACGGCCCTCGCCTCCGCCTTCAGCACAACGTCGCTGACCCCTCCTATGTCCAACGAGTGGTACTTCGACTCAGGTGCTACTTCACACATGACATCTCATTCCTCCTCTCTTTCACATGTTCTTCTCCCGCGGTACCCTACTCCTTCATCCATTGTTATCGGTAATGGCTCTCTTCTTCCTGTCACTGCCACTGGCTCTACAAGGTTGTCTCGTAATTTACGTCTTAATAATGTCCTTGTATCGTCACAAATTATTAAGAATCTTATCTCTATTCGCCAATTTACTACCGACAATAATTGTTCTGTTGAGTTTGACCCCTCTGGTTGTTCTGTGAAGGTTCTTCCATCTCGAACCGAGATCGTCAGGTGCAATAGCTCTGGGCCGCTATACCCTCTGCACCTACCCCCAGCACACTCCCTTGTCGCCCAGGCTTCCTCCCCGCTGTGGCATCTGCGTCTTGGCCACCCCGGTCATGAGGCGTTGTCGAAGCTCGCGTCTAGTGTCTCCTGCATATTCAGGATTGCTTAGAGTTATATCATGCTTGTCAATTAGGGCGTCATGTTCGTTTTCCCTTTCATGAGTCCACCTCCCGTGCGTCCACCAAGTTTGATCTTATACATTGTGATTTATGGACCTCTCCAGTTGTCAGCATTTCTGGTTATAAATACTACTTGGTCATACTTGATGATTGCACTCATTATTCGTGGACGTTTCCTTTGCAGCTTAAATCTGACACTTTCAGCACGCTTGCTCACTTCATCGCTCACGCCTCCACCCAGTTTGGCGCCCGGGTCAAGGCTGTTTAGTGCGACAACGGGAAAGAGTTTGACAACTCTAGCTCCCGTCAGTTTTTCCTCACTCAGGGCATCCACCTTCGCATGTCATGTCCCTACACATCGTCTCAAAACGGTAAAGCTGAACGCATTATTCGCTCCATCAATAATGTTGTTCGCTCACTGCTCTTTCAGGCATCCATGCCTCAGTCCTACTGGGTAGAGGCCCTCTCTACAGCCACTGTTCTGCTCAACATACTGCCTACCAAGACTCTACAGTTTTCCACGCCGCACCTTGCCCTGTTCGGCAAGCCACCAGCATATGATCACCTACGAGTCCTCAGTTGCAAATGTTACCCAAACATGTCGGCTACTGCACCCCACAAACTCGCCCCTAGGTCTGTCCTGTGTGTCTTCCTCGGCTATTCCGCTCATCACAAAGGGTACCGCTGCCTTGACCTCTCCTCCAATAGAGTCATCTTCTCCCGGCACGTCATCTTCGATGAAACGGCCTTTCCCTTTGCTGAGCGCCATGGTCTTAGTGCCCCAGCAGACCTACAGTTCCTCGATGACGATACTACTGACCCTGTGCTCCCTCCTATTGGACCGATGCACAAGTTTTTGTCTGCAGGAACACCACCCAGCATCGCTGATGTCTCCAGCACCCCTGCCGGTCCCACCGCGACTGTGCCTGGGGCGCCCCTGACTGCTGATGGTCCACCGACGCCCGCGCTCTACATTCCACCAGCGCTGCGGGCGTCGGGGACACCTACCGCGCCACGCGCGGCCACCAGGACCAGCTCTCCCGCGCCACGCGCGGCCACGACGTTGCCCAACATGCCTGGAGAGGCCTCCCCGCTCTACATCCCGCCTGCCCTGCGTGCAGGCGCAGGACCCCCGCCTGGGTTCCCACCTCTCCGATCGGATCGGGCCTTCACGTACCACTACACATGTCGACCCCGACCGCTGGCTCCGACACCGCCTGCTCCGGCTGCTCCTGCACCGGCCGCCCCGCTACCCAAGGGCGCCGTCGCTATCATTCCTGTGACGAACCAGCACGCTATGAGCACACGGTCGAAGAGCGGCTATCGGATGCCTGCCTCCTACCATGCCGCTCCCCTCTCTGCAGTGCCCAAGACCTTTCGTAGCGCTCTCGCTGACCCCAATTGGCGAGCGGCTATGGAAGAACATAGTGCTCTCTTGCAGAATCACACTTGGGACCTCGTGCCTCGACCTCCTCGGGGAAACGTCGTCACTGGCAAGTGGATTTTCAAGCACAAGTTTCAGTCCGATGGCTCCCTTGAGCGGTACAAGGCACGCTGGGTTCTTCGTGGCTTTACCCAGCGGCCTGGTGTTGATTTCGATGAGACGTTCAGTCCTGTAGTGAAGCCCGCTACTGTCCGCACGGTGCTCTCCTTGGCGCTCTCTCGCACCTGGCCTATCCACCAGCTAGATGTGAAGAACGCCTTCCTTCATGGCAATCTGTCAGAGGTTGTGTATTGCCAGCAGCCGTCCGGGTTCGAAGATCCAGCTCACCCGGACTTTGTCTGCCTTCTGAAGAAATCCCTTTACGGTCTAAAGCAGGCTCCTCGCGCATGGTACAGCCGGATGGCCTCGTTCCTGCTGTCTATTGGGTTTGTTGAAGCCAAGTCAGACACCTCACTTTTTATTTACCGGCGTGGATCAGATACAGCCTACCTGTTGCTCTATGTGGATGACATTGTCCTCACAGCTTCCTCACCCGGTCTCCTTCGGCGGATTATCTCAGCGCTTTAGTAGGAGTTCGCCATGAAAGACCTCGGTGCATTGCATCACTTCCTTGGTATGCAGGTTCAGCGAAGTGGTGATGGCCGCCTCCTCTCACAGCGACAGTATATGCTGGATATTCTGGAACGTGCAAGAATCACAGAGTGCAAGCCGTGCTCCACTCCAGTTGACACCAATCTGAAGGTTGCTGCAGCTGATGGGGCCCCTGTGTCTGATGCTGCAGACTTCCGCAGCCTTGCTGGAGCTCTCCAGTACCTGACGTTCACCCGCCCAGACATTGCATATGTAGTTCAGCAGGTCTGCCTCCACATGCATGATCCTCGTGAGCCTCACCTTGCTGCCCTGAAGAGGATTCTTCGCTACGTTCGAGGCACTCTTCACCTTGGTCTCTTGCTGCGACCGTCTACTTCGACTGATCTTGTCGTCTACACCGACGCTGACTGGGCTGGTTGTCCGGACACTCGCAAGTCTACCTCAGGCTATGCGGTGTTCCTTGGCGACAACCTTGTTTCCTGGTCCTCGAAGCGCCAGAACACAGTGTCAAGATCCAGTGCTGAAGCCGAGTATCGCGCGGTGGCCAACGGAGTTGCAGAGGCTACTTGGCTCTGCCAGCTACTTCTGGAGTTGCATGCCCCTCTACGACGCGCCACACTAGTGTATTGTGACAACATCAGTGCCGTCTACATGACCTCCAACCTGGTTCAGCATCAGCGCACCAAGCACATTGAGATCGATCTTCACTTCGTCTGGGAGCGAGTCGCCGTTGGTGATCTTCGTGTTATGCATGTTCCCACCTCTTCGCAATATGCAGATATCTTCACCAAAGGGCTACCTACTTCAGTTTTCACGGAGTTTAGGTCCAGTCTAAACGTGCAGAGTGGCTGACGATTCGACTACGGGGGCGTGTTAGAATAGGCGCCCTAATGGGCTGGCCTTGGGCCTGGCGCCTAGCCTGTTAGGCTGGCTGCCTTAGGGGTTAAGATAGATAGATTACATTGATAAGGCAAGGATCACCGTTGATTGGGTGTTTCTATAAACCCTATTGATCCTTGCCTATATATTGTACCCTGTACTGCTGCTAATCTATCAATCAACTCCCGAGACCTATTCGCTCTCAGTCTCCAAGTACTTCTTCAAGTTCTGACAAATGCTACTTTGTAGTCAGAGAGGTTCACTTGCTGAATTCATTGAATTCATATGAGATTCATTAACAAACCTCATGATTTACAGATCCAAGGGGCAGAACATGAAGTGGTGAACTTTGATTGCATGAACATATCCTTTTGGATAAGTCTGACCAGCCAAATGAGTGAAGAATCCGCCTCCTTGATGCATCAGTGTATATAGGGACCTTTCATGAATATATTAACCAGAGAATAAGGTCTGCATGTTCCAAAATTAATAGTAAAGTTCAACTGTAAAGTACCTCTAAAGCTTGGGAAATTGCTAGATACACATTCTCTTTCCCAATGCTATATGCCCCAACAACAGTTAGGGTTTTTGGTTGCTTCTTTAGATATCTTCGAGCTGTCCTCACAACAAAATCAATAACGTCCTCCTGGGGTGGGAACCTACAGTTTACCATGTTCAGCAAAGTGCTGATAAAAGAGAAAATGCCTAAAACTTGAGGGTCGTATACTTACGTGTATTTGGGATTGCAATATGTTGTGTCCAGGTAAACCAAATTTACCCGGCCTTTCTGGAGAAGTGGATGCAATCGCATAGATTTTGATGCTCTAAAATCCCCAGTGTGGAGATAGGTCTTTCCATCACTTAGACGGAAGTGGATTAGAGCTGCACCAGGGCAATGGTTGGCCTCCAACAAGGTAACTTTCACTCCCTCTACGACATACTCGGTATCAAGCTCCAAAGGACAAATGTAGCTGCAGTCATTGATTTGAATACATGTTGCTGGGGCCTGAGAAATCACCATGAAACAATTCAAAGAGGGAAATAGAAGGGAGCCTTACTCGGAATTTACTGACAGACACATCTTCACTAGGCGTGCAGTGAGTGCAGAACAATAGATGGGGCCATGACACCATTTCTTGGTCAATCCACCGTAACGGTCATGATGAAAGTGGCTAAGGAAATATGCCGAGCATCCCTCAACTTGTCCATACCGAAATGCATCCACCGTGAATGTGCCTAGGTTCATTAAATTTGCAGGTGGATGAACAAGATTGGCAAATTAAAAAATTGACGGTAACAGCAATTCAATGGATGCTCAGCAATTCAATGTATGCCATCCTCAGTAGGCAGTAGCTCAACAGGCATACCATATATTCTCAATTTAGTGAAAAAAATGCCTAAACTATAACAAACTAATTTGGGACTAATTTCGTATCCAACCATGAAACGCAGCGGCCTTTACCGGGAATCTTCTTGTAGAAGGGGCACGCGAGGGGCTTTTTGGCCGTCACCCCCGCCTCCTCGGTGCCTCCTCGCCTCCGCTTCCTTCCCAACCAAGAACCGGAAAGGTAGGGGGAGGGGGAGGAATCCGCAGCCCCGAGCCCCGAGCCCCTCGCTCCGCGGCCTCTCGATCCCCCACGCCTGGAAGAGGCTCCTCTGCACAAGCGATGAATCCCCAACCTCCCGCCGCGGCTTCTCGATCCCCCAAGCCTGGAAGAGGCTGCTCTGCACGAGCAAGCCGCCTCCCCTCTCCTTCTCCTTCACACCGGGTGGTCCTCCGGGCGGCCGCAGCGGCGGCGGGGCGCGCAGGGAGGACCAGTCGGTGCCGCTGCGGTAGAAGTCCTCCGCGAAGCCACTGCTAGAGGCGGCGGGGGAGGAGGGTTGAGCCAGGAATCCGTTGTCTTCGAGGTCGGCGGGGGAGGGCAGGGACCAGTCGGCGTCGCCTTCGGCGGTGCCCGGAAGTTGGGAAGCGTACAAAAGAAGATTGGCAAATGTGAACGGGACACGTTGATCGTGAACCGTTCGATCAGTTTGACACTTTGACCCCGACTCGGATCGGACGGCATGGGATCCATCTTGTAATTAGAGATGCTGATGCTGTATTGACCGTCCAACTCGGCATTGATTTTGAGACTTTTGTATAGATTTTTTTTTTTTGTCAAAATGTTTCCGGCTATATGAATTTTTTAGGGCGTGTTCGGATCCTCAGTAGAGTTTGCGACAGGTCATCACGGACAGTTCCAACCCATAGTTTCTATGGCGAGTTTTCAAGACAAAATAGAACAATAAATGATCTATATAGAAACTAACCTTCACGACCCAGAGTTTTCATAGGAGTTTCTATGTAGAGAAAAATTTAATAGCCTCGTACATGCATCAAAAAAACGCTGATCAACTATTGGCAAGCATCCAAGTTGCTTGCGTGAAGTTGCCAATACAGAAAACTAATTAAAACCTGTTGTTGCCTATATAGTATTTCAGGCCTTGTTTAGTTTCCATCAAAATTCCAAGTTTTTTCACTCTCTCTCCATCACATCAATTTTTAGACGCTTGCATGGAGTATTAAATATAGGTAAAAAAAATAACTAATTACATAGTTTAGTTGAAAATCACGAGATGAATCTTTTGAGCCTAGTTGGTCCACGATTGGACAATATTTACCAAATAAAACGAAAGTGGTACTATTTATCAGATTGAAAAAACTTTCCATCTAAACAAGGCCTCAGTATCGCAAGATGATGTTGTCCTGTCATCAATGTGCAGCAAGAAACAAAGCAGGTGGGATCCTTCCTTTGCAATGCCTCACCCATGAAGAAATCTGAAGCTGGACAGAACATACCACAAAGGAGCCGACGGAACAAAGACACCCGTCCACATAAACTGTCGCACAGGATGAAGGGCCGGATTGAGTATTTGCACGCGGGAGCAGAGGGCGGAGCCGACCATCACGCGCGCCGGAGCATCGCCTAGGAGAGAGCGCCGAGCAGTGGCGGAGCGTCGCTGTCAACGCTAAGCCACGGAGAAGTCAGAAACAGCGGATCCCATCGGAAGGGCATAGAAATGACACGGCTCATCCAAGTCCGGTTGGCTGATTCGTATGGTTGCTGGTTTATTTATATAAGAAAAAAATATTGTTGGCTGATTCATATAAATAGTGTCTGCATGAAAGGGCTGGCCAGCCAGCCCCAGCCGAACGCGCTGTATCGATGATTGCGGTGCGTAGGAACGAGAGCGGACACCGTTTCTCATGTCAGAAACCGTTTCTCTCTCTTTCCTCTTAATAACTCTGCTTCCACGTCAGCAAAACGATGACGTGACAGTCTATTTAATGCTACGAAAACCATCGTGGTTTCAAGGTTGGGACCATCCTTATCTCGTATAACCTCAGTTAGCGTTTACTGCAGGTGTGCCACACCTGGCTTAGGTTTCATTTGCATGCCAAAACTCGCCAAAAGTGCGGCGCTGTTTTTGTACGCCAGACTTGCGACATGGCGGGCTGCGGTAGTAAGCCAAACATGGCTTTCTACTCCCTTCGAGCCACAACAAAGAATGTCTTCCTCACTTCCTGAGAAGTCAAACATTCTTAACTTTCACTAATTATATATAAAAGAGTATTAATATTTATAACGTATAATTAATATCATTAGATAAATCATGAAATATATTTTTATAACATTTTTTAGTGAAACAAATATTGTTAGTATTTTCTATAAAGCTAGTTAAATTTGAGAAAGTTTGACCAGTATATGTACCATAACATAATTTTTGGGAGAACGGAGGGAGGAGTACTCAAAATAAACAGAAAGCTAGAAAAAAAAACTAGCGAAAAGACGCTAACCAAATGTTGCTTTGGCTATTGGGTTGGTTTAGTTTGCGCACTGTATATTTGGTTGACAATAATTAAAGATGTACAAGAATATAGCTAGAGCCTCAAATTAAGTACTCTTTCCATCCTTGAATAAATTATTTTCTAGAGTTATCTTAAGTCAATTTTTTTACTTTAACCAAATTGAAAAGAAATAAGTATAAATATTCTTGACACTAAGGCCCCGTTCGCTGGTCTGAAACTTGGCTGAAACTGGCTGAAAAACACTGTTCCGGCTAAATTGTTGTGAGAGAAAAATATTGTTCCGGCTGAAAAAAGAAGCCGAACAAGCCATTTTTAAGACAAACGAACGGGGCCTAAATGAGCATATTATAAAAATAGTCTATTGGTGTATCTAATTATACTAATTAATTTTATGTCATAAACTTTGACATTATTTCTATAAATTAGTTAATTTTTAAAAGTCTGACTTAAGGTAACTCTAAGAACTAAGGGCCTGTTTGGCAGGACTAAAAAATAAGCCAAAATATTATCCCAGCTAATTGTTGTGAAAGAAATATACTATTCTATCTAGATGTGAACAGTATTTCTGTGAATGAGTTGGCCAGCCAGGGTCAGCCCAGCCAGCCAGCCGAACGAAGCCTAATTTATTGAAAGAGAGAGAGCGAGTAATCAAACACAACACAATATATGATGGGCGAGGTGATCCTGAGTCCTGACAGCATGGATCCGAAGCGCTGGCCTGTGGAGAGGGCCTCTGATTGGCTTCACAATTAATGGTGCCCGGGTCCGGTTATTGTGGAGTCTGACAGTGCTAGGATTGTGAAGGCAATGTATAATCGCAACGTCGATAGATCAGATATTTCGCTGGTCTGAATTTTTGCTGAAACTGGCTGAAAAATACTGTTCCGGCTGAATTGTTGTGAGAGAAAAACACTGTTCCGACTGAAAAAACAAGTCGAACAAGCCAAATTTAAGACAAGCGAACAAGCCCATTAGAAGTTTTGACTAAGCTGTGCAGTATTGACTAAGTAGTACAATCTAGGTTCAGTGCATGACGTACTGAATACTAAAAATTATGAAACTGAATAAAAAATAAAACTGACAATTGAACTTAATTAAGACAATAAAGCTGAACATAATATGTTTCTGTAGACGTCCAGTTCATATCTACCATAGATCTTGAAAACTGAGAAAGCACTCAAGCTTCATAGCTTAGCTTATAGCAGATCTAACACATAACACTGAAGACACATGGTGGCCAATAAAAATTATGCCAACATACAAAACAAAATAGAACTGATGACCTAAAAAAAGAGAGCAAATCACAAAAATGTAGTTTTTGCAACATGGACAGAAACACAAAGAAGGCAAATAGAAAAGCAAGGATCTGAACTCATACCTAAATGTGCTCCCTGTCAACCACACTGCCACTGACCTAAAAGGCAATGAAAACAATGAAACTAAACTGAAATACTTTGGATTTGTATAAGAATGGCACTGCAGACACAAATACCTTTAGTTTTTCAAAGTGACCACAGCAGCCGATGGGATTGCCCAGAAAAACAGCACCACCGCTACAAACTGGAAAAGTAGGTTAATGTGAGAAGTCACAGTAAGAGAGTTAGCAAGATAACATAAAACTCCAATTAATAGAGTCTTGTCTTGTTACAAGTTGTAGGTGAACCTACAACCAACGCATTTACATGACAGTACACAATTTATTTGATTAGCGAAAAAAAACGAGTACACAAAGTTCAGGCCACAGGCCACAACACATCGATGCAACTAAGCAAACAATGTCCAGGGAACATTACAATTACAATTAAAAAACGAAACGAACATAGGGCAAACATACATCCTCAACATGCACAATTCGAACATAAAACTACATAGATTGGCGCAGTAGGAACGTTCGTTGGGATAACGACTACTTGGATCTAGCTCTCAGAACCTCCCAGCAGGCCTCAATCAAGTTCATGCGGCCCTCTTTGGTTTCCATGGTCAGAAAGTTCCTACGGTCAACTGTGTTCTTGAACACAACTAACGCATGAGCAAACGCAGGATCAGACTCAGCGACCCCATCTTGTTTCATAAGTTGCTTCACTTTGGCCATCTCCTCCTCTTGCTTGCTTGACCCCGCCTTCTGCTGCTGCTGGTTCTTAATGAATTGGGTCAGGTCTTCAAGGCACTCTTCAATGGAAACAGTTTTCTTACTGGGGGGGTTGTTGATGGAATGTTCTCTATGGGTTCGTTTGGAGGACTGGCCGACACTGTGTGTACCTACAGGTTCCTGGGACATGTCGTGTGGACTTGCATTGGTAGGAGTACTCGGTGTCCTCTTGCCTTGATGGCCACCAGCAGCGAGCAGGGTGCCCCTTTTCACGGGGGGTGCGTCCCCAAAGAGTGACTAGTAAGTCAAGGCATTTGAGAACTTTGGTCCGCTGCACAGCCGAGTGGCTAGTTTCCTGCACACGTGCCATGGTTCCACAAGTTAGGCCGAATAGAATAGGAGCGTCCGTAGTAATTGGTAGTCAGTGGGTTAGAAAGAAAAAGGTTGAAGGAAGTACCCCGTTGCCATCCTCAAAAAATGAGGGGTCAACTGCGACGCCTCCTGTGAACGGGTCACGGCCCAGGCCAGTGTGGGTTTGAAGGTCACGCCAAGCGAAATATGACCGCTTCAAGCCACTCAACTTGTTCTAAAGCTGCTTCTTGTCATAACCCAACTTTGTTCTGTTTTCGAATTGTGGGTAAAGATTGTTCCACCCGACGGTCGTGAGGCCTCGTTGGCTCCAGTGCAAGAGGTTTTTCTGTTCTATGACTAATTCGAGAAAGATCCTCAAGGTGGCTTCATCCCAGTTAGCACGGTCAGTGGACATCTGTTGGCATTTCAAAATTGTATGGTATGATGATTGTAGCATACAAGCAAATTTGCAGCAATTGTAAGAGTGACAAACAGGGGAGTTAGGTCGTAATACAAGGGGACTTGCCTTGCCAGAAGTCCTCGCGTGTTTTGAACGGCGGATGCAGTGCCTGCCTTCAGGAGAGGAGCAGGACGAAGCGGACGATGCTGCCAGTGTGTCAGATCCGACGAGAAGGCTGCCGAATCCGGCGAACTGACAGGCGGATCCGTTGGCGGCGGGCGGCCTTAGCGGCAATAGGAGCACGTGGGTGTCAGATCCAGTGGGGGTGGGGTGGGGGGGACGACGACGGCGTCGGATCCGCAAGGCGGGTCATAGAGAAACCACCTGCGGGGTAAAGGCTAAAGGCCTAACTGCTTCAACCACGCCGTGCTATGCCAGCCGAGCAAGCGCCAATCCCGCAGCTACCTGGAAAACAGGGATGGACCAAGGAATCGCGGGCGCGGCCACCGGCCACAGCATTTCCCCCCCCCCCACGGCCTCGAAGAAAACGGTAAAACAAAAACAAGGACGGGGGACAAGAAGAATCGGGAAAAAAGCAGGGATCTTTGGGCTGCTTACCGAACACGGCGAGCCAATCTAACGCATAGCGGCGGCGAGGACCCAGAAGCTTCGGCGGTGGAGAGGACGACGGATTTGCGTATGATTTTTCGCCTTTTTCTTGTGGTGGAGAAAGGCAGTGCTGTGGAGAGGAGTGAGGAGAGAGAGGGAGGGCTCGGCGGGGATGAAGTGGAGTCCAGAGTGTGGGAGGTTTCGACGGCGCCGGGGAAGGAATGGAGAACCGGAGCTCACACCGGCGGCGACCCGTGCGGCGGAAACCCTAGGCGTGGGGGCGCGGGGGACGGAGTGAGGGAGGGAGGACTACGGAGTGAGTGAGCGAGTGGCTCAGACGCGGAGGGATGCTGGCTTTACAGCCGTTCAGCTAGACTTGGGCCAGCCGAACGGCTGGGCTGATCAGCCCAGCGAACAGCGGCCCAGCCAGCCGCTTTTGCCCAGCCGAACGGGCTAACTGTTATGGAGGCAAAAGAATATTTGCAGCTGCTGGTAGAATAGAAGTTGGCGTCCAGTTCGCTTAGCTTATAAGCCGTACTTTTTCAGTCAACGAATAATATTTTTCTCTCACAACAAATCAGCCAACAGTATTTTCAGCCATGGCTTATCAGCTAAGTGAACAGGACACCAGAAGGTAAAGCGAAAAGGCAACAAGACGGCCCCATAAATTAGTCCAATTAAGGGCAGTCCCAATGAAAGAAACTAGTAGTTTCTATAACATAGGATACCGCACAAAAAAGTACTGCTTTCCAACCCATAGTTTCTATGAGTAATAACTATTTTCTCTTTCTCTCTCCCAACTCTATCTTCTTCCTCCAATGGGAGTGCGACACGAGCTCCCTAGAAACTGGTGGTTTCTTCCCAATGACGATTTCATGGTTTCTTGGTGCATTGGGTCAAGAGTAGACCTGATTTCTTCATGAAGAAACCATTTCTATGATTTTTGCTCTCTTTCTTCATTAATTACGTTGCCATGTCAGCGTTTTGCCTACGTGGCAAGTCATTTAATGAGGATAGAAACCATCATCAATGTACCATTGGGACTGCCCTAACTAGACGGAATAGTCATACTGCAACATGATGTAGGGGCACGCGCCTGCGTGGGTTCTAGACCTCATCAACGCTGGTTGTAATTTCTCGTCTAGTTAATTAAAGCTCACTTTTCCCTGCAGAAAAAAACACAACAATATGAGCATTTTGGGTCCTTGCTGTCCTTAGCTGGTTGTCCACGCATGCATGACGACATATCATGGACTGATCAAGCTCGAAGTTAGCTCGAAGTTAACACGACTTGTGCAAGCTTTTATTTCACGTATATGATAGGGAACTTATACATGGATTAGATCGATCGGACAACCTATAACATACATATACTCCGTATTGTACTATATATATGCACCAGCTACTGTACGTCGAGTAAAACCCGCGCGTGCACACAGAGATCAGCGATATGGAGGAGCGAGGTACACACTTTATTAGCTGCTCGACCAACCGGAGCGCATATATATATATATATAGACACACACTAGTTGAGTGCCCGTGCGCTGCAGCGGGACAATAATTATGTACTCCTATGAATGAGTAATTTATTTAGGTCCTAAGTTATGCTGCATGAAAATCTAGAAAGCGAAGACACTGGAACAATTACTGAATTAGTTTAGATGCCCATGAGTTTGCAAACGTTGAAATGCTGTCTTGATTGGTGCGGCAAACTGCAGCTCTGGACCTAACGGAGTTCAGCAATGGTAGTTTGCTCAGATACAATAGATACATTCAGAATTGTGCATGAGAAGGAAAAGAAGCTCAGAGAGGCTCCAAAAAATCAGTGTAGCAATTTTCGGCTTCCCAATTCAATTATGTAGAATCGATAGCGATGCAAATGCAAATTTGTGGACAGTTTAGGTGCAGTTAGCAAAGCACTAATTCTATACATTTCCTTATCAACTGAACATACATGCAGAAATTTCAATATTTGGTTTAGGTAAAGGATATGTCAAAGTTTACTTGTGCTATATGATCTTGCATGTCTAAACGATGTCAGAAGTCAAAGATCAATATTTGGTTTACGTAAATGACAATGTCAGAAGTCCTAGAACTTCGTTTATGCTTACTGCCTAGTTCAATAAAAGAACACCATCACTTAACAAATCTGTCTAACACTTTTCAATATTGTGCATGCTCTCAGCATCTAGCTTAGAAATTGAGCCATCCTTCACTCTAACCAAGGCAGTCAACCAATATAAGATAACAATAAACATCAAGTTTCAGCACGGTTTCCTTGAATTCAATGACCAATTTAATAGCATCCAATAGTCTCCATCCATCTGTCAAGGGAAAAAAGCAACACAAAAAATTAGTACTGCAATTTAAAAGTATCATATAATAGCATGGGATGGCTTTCATATAAGTCACGATTTATGGAATTTTGTGAGTAGCTTAAAATCAATCGGGTGAGAGTGAGAGGGGGGGGGGGGGGGGGGGGGGGGTAGCTGGATCCGCGTCCAAGATCCCACAGCCAACACACACATCAGTCACAATATTTTAGAAAAAAATCATGAGCCTCAGATACTAAACACCCCTAAAGCAATTTGCATGCAGATATATTGCGTATCCAATCAAATATGTAGTTAGAATGGAGGTACCTAAAAGCAGGAATGCACCTGCAAATGATTAACTTCCAATAATCATCCCTCCATCTTATGGTAACATTTTCTCACTCATTCACCTCCACATTCTCTCTCTGAGATCTCCATCTCCCCTGCTAGCCACAAGGACAAAGCAGCATAAACCTTTTAGACCCAAATATCCCAGTATTTGTGATGGATCAGACCTGACAAGAAATTAGCAGACAAGCAGTCTATAAACCATTTAGTTAGTCGTGAGAAAATGCCAAAGTTCACACATTTTTTGCCAACTGAAATGCTAGATGTATTTATCCTTTCACAGGTTTCAGATAGATTTCCATAGATATTTGATATGCTGACATTTGAAGTTGAAAGTTACACATATACACCACAATAAAGTGTGCACCAATTATGCTTTCAACAAAAAAAAGAGATTCTCTCTTTTCCAAAGTAAATTAAAGTGTGTGCAGCCATGATCAATGTTCAATCATCAGTTGATTCATGAGCCTATAGCCCAACACTCTGCAATAACTTGTCCTAGGAAAAAAAAAATTCATCGAACAATGGTTCGACATTCAATTCAATTTGTTTAAAGACTGGTCAGATTGAGAAAAGATACAGCCGATGGAAAAAACTTTAGACGCAATAGAGAAAACTGAGTTTTGATCTTCCTGACACCGACTGTTTTCATATTCACTTCTTAGGTGAGCATGTCTAATTTTGTAGTGTATTTCATTTTAAGTTTTTGTGATCCTATATGGAACAGAGGTGTATGTGGTCATTGTCGTGAACGCATTTCAGTAATGGATCACAGTGGACATTCAAAGCAAAGTGACAAAAAACAAGTGCTTACATAGTTACCTAATAGAAGTCGAGTAGTGTGGTGATAGCAAACCGCAGGTGAGGAACTGATCTAGGTGACCTTACCTTCAATAATATGCCACTAAAATGATGAAGATAGATGGGGAGAAAAAAAAATCGACCAGTCCAGCCTTCTCATGGCTAGACATGATGATGTCACCAATTTCGGCATCTAGTCCAGTAAGCTCTCCGCACTGCAGAAAGCTGAGCTAGATCAATTGTGTATACCCAGACCACCTAGGTTCAAATCCTCATCGAGGCGAATTTGGGTGCCTATTTTCTTCTTAATCTTAATAAAATACCACCTAGTTCCTCCTAAGTTGGCACATGTAGGCATTGGCAGATGAACCAGATTTCCAAGGATGAAAACATAGTTTAGACATCATACAACGTAAAAAGAATTTCATGCTGCTTGAATCTGACAGTCTACTACTGTCAGCATGCATAATTTCCACACTGGATTGAACATTCCTTATTGAAGAAACTATGTTCTGACTTATGAGCTGACCTTTGTTCGAAAGAGAAGCACGAAGAGTTAGCATCTAGACTTCGTCCATTTCTCACAAGCCAAAAGCACTAATTGAAAGCATGGCCTTCTGAAGCAAAAAATAACATGTACTGAAAAGCACAGTAGTTAATTGATCACACATTCTTCGGTTTCAAAAGAGATATGGATAAGTGCTTGTATGCATATAGAGAAGAGGTAATTTCCTTACCTGGATCTGCATTACACAAGATCATTAACGCACCATGCACCATCAACACACAACAAGAACTCCCCTTCTACGCTCTTTACATGAGAAAGACGATCACACTATCTCTCTACTCTGTACTCTTCTGTTCCAAGCTTTCCGGCTCCCAGCAGCGGCCGCTCCCATGCCCCTGGTCTTGTCTTGTGCAAGTGAGGGCAGCAGCAGCTAGTGCTTGTCCACTCCACACCACCAAGGCTCTCTCGCTCTGGTGTGCTTGTCCACACCACGTGAAAAGGAAATAAGAAATAAAAAAATCTAAATCTCATGAGGCTTGACATTCATATTCAATTAATTCCAGTGAGGCATTTTCTCGAGCACTTGGTGTGCAGCCAATATTTGCAGATCTATTTGTTTCAGGGAAAGGAATCAGGGGACAGTATTCAACAGGTCCAATTGCAAAAAAAAAAAAAAGATCCAATTGGAAAAAAAGAGTGGAGGTTAGTGTGCCTTACTCCTGCTGCACATCAATTAAGAAGATTTGGTGGACTACATAGGAAACTCTGTTCAATTGTCCATCCATCCTCTCCTTTGAGGATATGGCAGAGCTTTTGATAGAAGGGAGATATTCTAAAGCAAGTCAGAGTAAGGAAGATGTACCTCTTAGGCAGTTGCATTGTGCTCGTAGCGCTTTGGACCAAATGCTGCACATCACGGCCATGGGGACAGGGTCACCGCCGACGCCGGCGTTCCTTCTCCTGGATTATGTTGTGGCATGTACAATATAAGGTCAAATAGGTTCTTTTCAGTGAAGAGCAGTAGGTTATCATCCACATTTTTCATGTGTGTAGGTATTAGGTGATACTTCCAGATATGAGTTGTTCTTTGATTTGCAAAATGTAAGAAATAGTGTTAGGGACCTCGATATAATGGATCTCACAATTTGAATTCACAGTACAATCTGGAAACTCTAAGATTCTAGAAGGGAAAAAAGAAGATGCATCCATGAATGAAGAGTGCAATGGATCCTAAAATATTCCCCACGGATCAAATAAATGAAAACCGAATCTGCCCTAAAATAGACATTTTTTCAAACACCTAAACTACGAGAAGTGGTAGGGTCGTAGCTTAGAACAACTAATAAGCACTTCCCCCTTAAAAATCAACGATAAACACAATCCCAATCTCATTTTCCATATTTTCACATCCATAATAATCAACACAAATATCAATCTCTGGCACAGCACAGGAGCATAGGTTGGCAGATCTGGACAATCAAAAGACAGAGGCAGGAGAGAGAGAGGATCGAGCTCACCGGGGACAGGGCACCTGACTCCGATGAGAACCAGCTCCAGCGTCCAGCGGAGGAGCACCACCTGTTCGTGGTGCAGGCTCGCCGACGTCGTCGTTGCCGCTCCGCCTCTGCAGCTGGGAAGCTGCTCTGCCTCCGCCGCCTCCTCCGCTCGGACGCCGCTCTGCCTCTGCGGCTGGGAAGCCGCTCTACCTCCGCCGTCTCCTCCACTCGGACGCCACTCCGCCTCCGGGCTGCCACCGCTGGGACGCCGATCTGTCTCCTCCGCTGGGACGCCGATCTGTCTCCTCCGCTAGGACGCCGATATGCCTCTTTCTTAGCGCACGGGAGTCTGCGGTTGTGCGGGCGAGAGGAAAGGAGGCCCCGGGGAGAGCTGGGTGTCATGCGTGGGCCGCGGGGGCGAGGTCGGCATTGTGTGGGCAGCGGCGGATCTGAAAATACATTTAGACGGGGCTGAAAACTTATCTTCTAATACAAAACTCATCTTCAACCTCCATAAGAGCACTCTAGCACATTTTTCCCTATTATTAATGGCTGAAAAATTCATAGAGAGGCTAAGGGGCTCCAATGGCGCAGCTAGGGTAGGGGGGCTTGAGCCCCGGCAACCCCCTGGCAGATCCGCCTCTATGTGTGGGCGGCGGTTCCACGTCGGTAAGGGAGAGGGGGCGATAGAGGGAGCTGGGCCGGGGATTGTGTCGCATGAAGGGAGCGAGGGCGAGCCATGATTTGTTTGGCATGCCTGTCAATGATTCTATTACAAATATTTTAGTTGTAGAGATATTGTGGAATTCTTTCTGAGGTGATGAATGGCCTTTGATGTCACCCAGGCAGCTGATGGAGTGGTGGTCTTCGTCCTTGCGCTAGAAGTACAAGTATGCAGAGCAATCAAAGTTGTTACCTGCAACAAGCCAATAGTCAAAATATTAGATATTTACAGCAAAAAATGGTGATATACAGTTAGCAAATAGTTATACACATTCACGGTCGTCCCATCAAGTTGTGTTCGCCCATTAATATGCCATAGGCAATCAACACCAGCGCAATAAGCAATGTACCTCTTCTTATCTGTTTTGACTAAGTGAAATTCAAACTCCTCGTTTATTACAAATTGTTTCATGGCCCGTCTAAATTCCTTCATGTTTGGATACACGGTGCCAATATCCATACAAGGCTGGTTAGGATCATAAGCATAGAGTCTTTCCCCTGGTACATGATCATCAACAAGAATTGCAGCACCAATTGTGTCAATATCAATGTCAGTGGTTCTATTTTCAGCTGTGCTGTCCCTCTCAGCAGCAGCCTGAGCCTCAGCCTCACTAGGCCTATCATGCTGATCATCATCAGTTCTCACACCTAGAAGACAGAACAATTGATCCTCATTAATTATATCTAGCACACCCTCATATTCTTCATCAACTGTATAACCTAACCACGGCATCAGGGTGCCTCCTATTGCGCCGGCCGCCTCCTGAGGGTTTGGCCGAGGGAGCGCTCGTCGACGTCGCTAAAGCGACAGAGCGCTCCCAAATCCCACGCCGGGGCCAATTCCGCCAACCGTGCCCCACGGCTGAGGAGGTCATGGCCGCCGGCGGGCGTGACCTCCGCCACATCACCACCATCACCACGAACGCGACGTTGGGGATCAGGTCAGAGACAGCACGCGGCTGGTGCTGCCAGCGCGGAGCCTCAAGGCCACCGAGGAAGTAGCCTTGACGACTTGATCCGCACTGCTCCGAGCTTCCGACGAACAGCTGTGAAGAAAAAGGTATGCAGTCTATGCAGGTGAGCCGCTCCACACTAGCACCAATCTATTATTTTTTTTTATTGTTTTAGATTCTTTTTATTTGAACGAACGCCTTTGTTTCAGATCTGATCGTGATATAGCTCATCATCATATTTTGGCAGGATTGATGAGTAAAAAGTGTTACTGCATAGCACGAGATGACAGGTGAGGGTCCTTGCTTGCCCCAACAACAACAGCTAGACCATATGCATCTGGACCCTCTTTGCCAACAAAGAGGTGACTATTCCCAATGTTTCCCTCAAAAACAAACTATTCTCAATGTTTAATGTGGCTGCATTTTGAAACAAGCATGATTTCTTACTTTGTTGGTCCCTATGCTTCCTCATAGGTCCAGTTTAGTTCCCCAAATATTTTGCCAAATACATGAAATCCAAAAAGGGGTAGCAGCACACCAAAATGCTGACACCAAAAGTTTTGCATTTTGCTGTTTACTTTCCAAGAATTTTGCATCGAAATCAGCTATGAATAGTAGATTTCGGTTGCATTGAATGTGTTCCATGCAAACTGCTGGTGCAGACTTTTTCATGCAGATTTTGCATGCAGATTTTTCAAAAGAAGAATTTTCAAACACATAATGAACAGAATTATCTCATGCAACATTCACAACAATTATTCATCCCTATTACATGACATACTGCTCAAGCATTCACATAAGCCGTAACATACTGTACTGTACATACATGTAATGAACCACACAAAACTGTCAATTACGATCCATCAAAGCATTAGCAAGCGAATCACGTATGGCATTCATGCACGACCACTCCTCATCCTCCACTACCTCGGGTTCAGGTTGATTTTGATAAGCTTGTCTCGGCACAAAGTCCTCATTTCGGTCACATCTACCGAAATGCTTATCGGGTAAGCCACTAGTCCTCACAAAATTATGAAGAGCCATACATGCACAAATGATTTGCGCTTGCTTCTCAGGTGAATAAGGAGGGATCTTTTGCAAGATCCGCCACTTCATTTTAAGTACCCCGAATGACCTCTCAATAACATTCCTAAGAGAAGAGTGTGTGTAATTGAAGAGCTCTTCTTTACCCTGTGGCTCGGGGCCGTCGCGGAAGTCCTGGAGATGGTACTTACTTCCCTTGTATGGAGCAAGATAACCGAGCCGGTTAGGATACCCAGAGTCCACTATATAGTATTTGCCTACAACAGCAAATGAATTATGAGCAACAGGTACATAACCAACAAGGAAGAATTGCACTCATGTGTACCTACGTACCATTTCGTGGATGTGGAAAGACTGCGGAGTATGTTGTTGTAGAATCATTGAACACTCTCATGTCATGAACAGATCCAGGCCAGCCAGCATTAACAAATGTAAACCTCATGTCGAAGTCACAACAGGCCATTACATTTTGTGTAGTGATGCTCTTGCGGCACAAGTGCTAAATAAACAAATGGTTTGGCACGACACAAGGGATATGAGTCCCATCTATAGCCCCTATGCAGTTCTTGAAGTAGGGATAAAATCTACTACTTCCTAGTGTATGATGCATTGTTCTGAACTGTGGATCTACTGGCTTAATATTGTCTGCAGCAAGCCTGACCAGACACCTCAAAACTTTGGTAAACAATGTTGAAACAGTGCCCAATGACCTCTCAAACCTGTCCTCTGCTTGCCTAACAGACTGTGGTGCTCCTACCATCCAAAGAAACATCCCTAAAGCCTCAACAGATGTGGACTTAGTGGTAGACTTGAGCCCATATTTGTCAACTAACAAGTTATGAAGGATATGGAACATTGTTGGGGTCATTCTAAACATGTTGTAACAAGAATTAATGTTGTCAAGCTTATCATGCACCCACTGCAAACCACTCACTCTTGGAGTCCTATACTGAGCCTTATTCATATACTTGTCAATGTGCACAACAAACTGGTACATACCATGGACAAACTCATCATCCTCGTCATCATTCATTAGCTCTTCCATCAACTCATCATCATCATCCAATATCATCTGCAGCAACTGTTGTCTTCTTGTATCTTGATCATCATCACCAACCTGTCATGGACAGAGACAAGAGCAAGTCAGTCATTTCATCAAATAGTCCATGAATCCCATGCATCACTCCCTGCCATCTCACATGATCAAGTTTCAAAACAGCACATATATCCATTCCACAAGTTAATATACGAAAACAACAAATAAACCCATCGTACTACATAACAAGTTCAATTTTAACTGACACATCACAACAGGACACAACCAGTTCCTACGCCCTCCACCAAATGCCCTACATGCAAATAAGGCTAAGTTTTCTAGTTGTCCACCGGGCCAGGCTGCGGGATATTCAGCTCGATGACGTGCATCTTCCCTTCCTTTGTGTCTTGGGTAAGGAAGAAGTCCATTTCAGTTTCTGATTGCACTAGCTTGTGCAACCCAGAAACACAAGGTCTTTGTTGTACTACTGATGCCCAGCTCCTGCAGAGCTATCCTGGTGCACTCTGTTATCTTCCAGGACTTGTCCTTAACTAATCTCTGCAGCACTTCCTCCCTTCTGCTTTCTCTATCCTTGAAGAACTGTAGCCTCTCTCTGCTTAAGTCATTGTGTGTGGTCATTTGGATGGTCATTGCCCTCACTGCTGGGCTCTTTGACCTCTTGCTGGGGCTGGATGCAGTTGTGCTTGTACTGCTAGTCCTCTTGTTCCCAACACTCATAGGGGTCAGTTCATCTTCCTGCTCTTGTCCTGCTTCTTCATCAGAATCATCATCATTCAAGTCAATGGACTCTCTTGCAGCAGGAACAAAGGAGGTTGTCCCATCAACTATGTTTCCTTTGAACATGCCATGCAGCTGGTCCAAGTATGCAGGCACACCATCCCTTCTAATCTTCAGCAAATCAGTGTCACCCTGTACAATATGGACCGATGTAGTTGTCAAGCAATTAGGGAATTAACATTTGTTAAAAACAGAGCAACCTATATAACAAATTACCTGAGCATTGTCATTCCACCATTGGTCAGAAGCATGAATCTTTCCATCTGCATCTATACCTAAGCCAGTGTGGTTTTGTGCTTTGTCGCACAATGTCCATATTTTCCTCAGTGTCCTCAGCTTGCCTTGAAGCTGTTCTCTGTCATGCATCAAGCCTGATGCTAAATAGTACCTCCGAGCAACGTTCTTCCACCCAAATTTGTTCATCTGTCCTCCTAGACAGTTCCCAGCATGTATCTCGGCAAGGTAGGAGTCACAGAACTTCTCTATGTTGTCTGGTAACCAATTTGCTTTATGCTTCTGAACCTAAACGGTGAAGAGGGACAGCAATATTGAACAATAAACACTGACAAGCTATAACAATAGACCTGCAGCTAACACTAACAAGCATACAAGAACAATTGCTAAACTGAGATTCTAACAAACATACATGAATAATACACATGTAGGTAACACTAATGAGCATAGAAGAACAATTCAAAAAATGAGCTTCTAACACATCAGCATACATGAACAACTCATAAACTGAGATTCTAACACATCAGCAAACATGAATCTAACTGAGCGTGAAACACATCAACATACATCATCATCCTTGAACAATAGACACGCATCAAAGAAGGTGCTTGCCTGGTTAGGGACAGCGTAGGAGCCGTCGAAATTGTCGCCGTGGATGGCTGGCCCCGGCCCCCATGCACGCGGGCGGCCGGCCCGCCGACGGAACGAACTGCTTCCTGGACGCGGTAGAGGAGAGACGAAGGCACCCCCGACGGATGCGGATGGACCGTCGAAGGCAGCACCTTCTGCAGCTCCACCTACTCTAACGTGGCTAGGCGCCCGGAAACTGAGGCTCCGAGACACGCCGCCCCTCGGAACGCGAACAGGAGGCAAGACATCCTGGCCTCCTTGAATGTGCTTCGCGTACTGTTGGTAAACACCGGAGAGGCCGCCGTTTAGGTCAAGCCGACCATCTGCTCGTTGGGGTTGTGGTGGCTGCTGGACCCGACGGTGGCGTGTGACGTGCTAGAACCCGGAGCGTCGTTGTAGACGAGGCTGGCTCCGACATTACCCAAGAAATCCAGAGTAAAGCCGGCGTCGGCGGCCCCATATGCGGCGGGCTCGCCATTGAAGTCGTCGTCATGTCCTGCCATCGAATCCGCGCAAGGAACTTGTCGATCTGGACCACGCCGGGGTAGATCTACAGGTGGAGGTGCTGGATCTGAATGCCGGCGGTGGAATGGAGTGAGTGCGGCGGCGCTGGGATGGCGAGGAAGAGAGCGGCGGTGTTGTGATGGAGACGGCGAGAGAGGCGCGGATAGGGTTGGGCGAGCAAGTGAATGGATAGGGTTCGGCGTCGGCTGCGGGACAGAGGGATAGGGTTGGGCACGCAGGCCATAGCAGGCCGATTTCGCAAATGTTTTTGGGCCGAAATTTTTCGGGCCTGTTTAGTTCCCAAATGCCAAAACGCCAAAAATTTCGGTTTTGGCCAAAATATTTTGTGAACTAAACTGGGCCATAGCAATATTTTCTATTTCTCACACTTATTGCAGATCTTTGTTCAAAGGAGCTTGTCATCCTCAGTTGGAGCAAAGACGTGTGATATGTCTATGAGTTACTGTTCTACTATTTTTGTCGACGGAGATCCTATATCGGTGCCCGTAGGGTCTCGTGGCGGATCATCTCCATCTAGCAGGAGGAGGGCCGCGGGAACGAGGCGCATGCCGCCTCCATCCACGCCTACCGCTCCAAGATCGAGGCCGAGCTCGCCCGCATCTACGATGGAGTTCCCGCACCTGTGGTAGATGAAGGGCGACTACCACAGGTATAACCATTATCGCTGGCAAATCTCACTTTTTATTCTTCGTATCTGCCTCTAGACGGAGTTGATGGATTTTCGCTTATTATATGAGGGATCTTTGTGTTTAGGATTCATATTAGCGGTGGTTTTGAGTCCTTGTTTGGGCACACTTGGCATCTGTTTCATCTGCTTATCATATGTATGACCAGAAATTAGAAACGGTAACACTTCTCTTTAGTACACTTCTGGAATAAGCATTTTTTTATTCTTAGGAATTTTTCTCGGTGCCCTTTATATATGATAGGTTATCAAGAGTGAAACATCTGGAAACTTTGAATTTGCACTTTTGACTATCCTCAGATGCGCGGAAAACCAGCAAAGAATTTTGCTAAGGTATTGCACCCATGCTTTTTTCAGTAAAGAAATACTGTGGCTTTGATAACCTATGCAGGCACCATGGGTATATAAAATCATTGATTGTTTTAGAGTCAAGCTATGTTTTCCTGATAGATTTAGCCATAGCCAACAGTTGTTCTTCTCTCCTATGAAATTATAATTTAACATTTGGTGAAACAAAGAGCACTTTTGTGCCACCCAGGAGACATGACGATCGTGGCTACCGCAGAAGCCACCAACAACACTCCATCCCCACAGACGACCTCCGCCGATAGATGCCTCAAGCACTTCACCAAGAGAGTCACAAAGTGAAAGGTCCTAATGGCTAGAGGCGGGTGAATAGCCTATTAAAAATTTCTACAACAACACTACAACAAGTGATTAGTTAATAAGATGGCGAAGCGAATTTTACGCTAGCACTACACTTGGGGTTGCAAGCCACCTACCCAATTCTAATTTCTATGATCTCTAGTACGTCATACAAGAGCTATGTCGCTAAATTACACCTAGGTGAACAAAGCAAGCTAGATAACTACAACTAAAGAGCTACACAAGCTACAAGCACTACACAAGGTGAATGTCGACGAAATATGGTCAGCAGTCTACCTAGGGGTATGCCCAAGGTAGTAGATTGTCGGCAGACAGATGCGCAAGCCACAAACAAGACGGTGACGCAAGACAGACACGAGGTTTTATCCAGGTTCGGCCACCAAGAAGGCGTAATACCTACGTCCTGCGTCTGATTGTATTGCTGTATGTCAATGAGAGATGTTTTTTAGAGGGGTCCCCTGCCCGCCTTATATAGTCCGGGGGGCAGGGTTATAGATCTGGAAACTAATCCTAGCCAGTTACAATTGCCATATGTGGCCGGATAAGGATTCCTATTCTAACCGACCAGGATCTTTCTTGATCGCCAAATCTGCCTTGACTCCTTGCGTGGGACTCCAAATAGGTTGGCCGGGCCGCGCGTCGTCTTTTGATGGACCGGACCCTCTGATCTGGGCCGACCCAAGCCTAGCTGTAAGGGTATAGGGGTTAATACCCCCACAGCTAGTCCCCGAGCACCATGTATTATGCTGCGACACGCCATTTTAACCTTCTCCGACAAGTAAGGATTGAGTCCTTGACATCTCTGACCACCGTTGTCGCCGGAGAAGTAGGTTGTCCGAAGAATGTATGGTGCTCTTAAGAAAAAAGAAAAAGATTTCCATCCTGTGAAGTTTGCCCACTTGTATTTCTGAAAAGAAATGTAAGTGAATCTTGAAGCGTAGCATCCTTGATCATCAGAGGCGTAGTGGTCGAAAAACAAACACATTCACCGCAAGGTAAAGTATGCCCACTTAGTCCCCGAGCCTGGTAGTAGGTGACGTAGACGTGGTGCCAGGGTCTAAAAAGAATTCCCAGTTAAGTTGAGAACCCAATCGTCGTACAAGCGATACGAGATGCACCGACAGGTGCATCATACCGATGTAGTCCCCGGGCTTGCTGGAAGGCGAAATATGAACCTTGTAGCAAGGTCTAAATAAATGTCTCTCAACTGTATGTGAGTACAAATCACATGTAGCCGAGGAGAACGATCTCCGAGCAGTGGTTGGGACAGTTCTCGAGCACGATAGTAATCCGTTTAATCAGTCAAAGCATAAGGTCCGATTAAATAAACGCATTCACCGCAAGGTGAAGTGTGCCCACTTAGTCCCCGAGGCTGGTAGTAGGTGACGTAGGCACGTGGTGCCAGGGTCTAAAAAGAATTCCTAGTTAAGTTGAGAATCCAATCATCGTACAGGCGATACGAGATGCACCGGCAGGTGCATCGTACCGATGTAGTCCCCGAGCTTGCTGGAAGGCGAAGTATGAGCCTTGTAGCAAGGTCTAAATAAATGTCTCTCAGCTGTATGTGAGTACAAATCACATGTAGCCGAGGAGAACATTCTCCGAGCAGTGGTCGGGACAGTCCCCGAGCACATTTGTGGTCGGAGCAGTCCCCGAGCACGGCAGTGGTCGGAGTAGTCCCCGAGCACGACAGTGGTCTGGGCAGTCCCCGAGTATTGTAGTGGTCGGAGCAGTTCCCGAGCACGGTAGTGGTCTACACCATCCTTGAGCACAAGACATGCGGCGAAGAAACGAACGCCACTTGTACTATTATTTGGTGTATTTATTTATCTCCTTACTCTGTCAAGTCCAATCTGACACGTCTGGTCAAAAAAGCAGACAGATATAGCACGTCATACTGTCTTCTTGCCCTTTCTAGCAAACAGTCACTTGGCACCTGTAAAGAAGTGCGTCAGTGTGGGCCCTCTCACACTAGCAATGAAGAGGCGCGTACACTGGTGATGAAGGGGCGCGTTTATTGGTGTAGATCTCGAGGTTGTGAAAACAATCGTCTGCGGCGCGTGCGCACATCTCCCAAGAATCTCGGGCAGACGAAACGATGGAACCCTTAGTTATTTATAATATAGAACTGGTAAGTTACTTTTTACCGATCCCCATTATCATTCGCCGCCGCAGCCTTCTTCTTCCTCTTGCCAAACCCTATACCTCTGAAATCATCACCAATCACCCCTCCACCGTATCCACCCTTTTAGCAAGGTCGGATTAATGGCGAAGAGAGACGCCCAGAAGAAAGCCAGAGTCATGGCGAAGGAGTGGTGGAAGTCAAGGAGCAACGAGCAGACCATCAAAGACCTCGTCGCCATGGGAGTGCTCCACAACAAGGCACTCGCGGGATGGCGCACGCCAGAAGGAGAAAGCTACCCTGATCCACAACCAGGTGAGATTGTGGTTTTCGAGGATTTCTTCAAGCGGGGTTTTGGGGTTCCAGTGCACCCTTTCCTTCAGGGGCTCTATTTGTATTACAAGATTGGGATTTGCAATCTGCATCCCAACTCGATTCTTCTTGTCTCCACCTTTATCCATCTTTGCGAAGCATATGGTGGCTTCCAGCCCTATTTTGACCTCTTTCGCCATCTGTTCTGTCTACGGAAGAAAGGAAGTGGCGGCTTGAAGATAGCCGGAGGCGTATACCTCAATCTGCGTGATGGGATGAAGGCCCAGTACTTGCACTGCCCTTGGAACACATCGCTGGACAAATGGTACAAGAAGTGGTTCTACATCCACGAAGAGCCGAACACGATCACCCTGTGCGACGTGGGGTTCGTTCCGGAGAAGAAGAAAAGCTGGTCGAAGAAGCCCAAGCACTTGGAACAGATCACAGAACTGCTCGGGATGATCCCATGGGGGAAGCTGGACGGTCCAAGCGTGGTCGGGAACTTCATCAGCCGAAGGATTCAGCCCTACCAGAGGAGGGTACATCCTGGCTACGAATACCAGGGGAGCGCAGATCCAACGAGGACTAGAAAAGAGGCGCTTGACAAGATCGAAGTCAAGGCCAGGATTGAGGAGCTATTCAACTTAGCCGATCCCAATTATGTCAGGTTAAGCGACATCGAGCACGCCTTCAAGCTGGCCCAACCTCCCCCAAAGGTAAATTATGCTTCCTTGTACCTGTAAAGTTATGTTGTAACAAAAATTGACTTTGTTGTCGCCTTTATGTTTCCCAGAGTAATGGTCGTGACAGGGCAGCAGTGTTCGTGTCTCCACCCCCTGGTGTGGATTGGCCACAAGTTGCCGGCCCAACCGCTCAGACCAGTGCCAGGGCCGAAGATGTCGACTGGGTCGTACTCGGGGTTGGGGAGGAGGCAACGGCCAGGGCTGCTGGCAAGAGGTCGGCGGCCAACAAATGTCGTCAGGCCATCTTCCCACTGTCAGATGATGAAACAGAGGATGCAGATATCTTCCGACTCGTCCCTCGAAAGAGGAGGAGACAACTAGAGTCGACGGAGCAGGGTGGCTCCTCTATGCCAGCAGGGATCGCACCACTGACCACTACAACATAGAGGACAAGCGGCAAAGGGGTCGAGCACCAAGCCCCAGCGTCGGTACCGGTCGTGGAAAAAGACCTGGTGGAACCCGCCGAGCACGTGGAGCAAGCGCGGTCAAAGAGGCGCTCCTTTGCCACGTCATTCCGTGCTTCCAAGCTGTAAGTATTTGTAACCTTGATGTAAGCTTACAATTTGTATTGAATACTATTGTCTTCTGAACTTATCTCTGATATATTAGGTCGGCATCCACCGAAAATCCCGACCAGCTAGCCGGGTGCAGAATGGCTTCGCCAGCAATGGTGGAAAGAACTGCCCAACAGCCGGCTGTGGAGGAACCTGTAGATGAAAATCCACCAGAACCTCAGCAGACGAGTGGCCAGATGACAGTCCTCGAGCAGCTGGTCGAGAAGAGAGCTGAGCCAAGCACAAGTGCTCCGAGCACTAACCCTACTGAGGGGGATACTTCGGCGCCAAGGGGACCAGACCAAGCCAAGGAGCAGCAGCCGGAGGTGGCACAGAGCACGCTTGCCAATGCTACGGCTCGTGGGAAAGCCATAGTGGTCGCAGAGACTACAAACTCCAGACCAGCGCCGACTCCTAAATAGGAGGCCGAAGAGGACGAAGTAGAAGAGGTCCTGGGCTATCCCTAAGACAAAAGACAACATGTATATGTGTCGCGCTGGCGGAACAACGAGTGGGTTATGCATGAGGAAATCCTAGAGGTCGAAGAGACCCTAAAAGTTGAACGAGCGGCAAAATGTCTGGTGACAGAAGTCCAGGTATGTTTGGCTTGTGTTGACATCGTTTTTTGCACATGTCAAAATGATCAGAGTGGGCTAATCAGCAGGAGGAAAGTTACTGTATACGCTGACAGTCGATGAAAATCAGCTTGTAAAGATGGTTGCCGATGAATGGTGGTGATCGATGGAAAGGTTGATGTAGACTCGGGCGTTGCCGATAAGGTTGGAGATGTTATTGTCGATACCGATGAAGGAAGGCTTGAAAACTACTGCCAATGAAACAGGAAGTATGCCAATGGAAAGGAGGTCGGTGAGGATTCCATCGTAATTGAGGCGGACAGGGAAATAGATAGGAGTTGATTTCCTTTTCTATATTTGTTAGAGTATGATTCATGTAAGAGTCACGTGTTTCCTTAGATATGGACTTGGTGCCCTAGTCGTATTTGGTTATGTCTCTTTAGATCAGGGTATAAATATAGATTGAGGGGCAATGTAATAAAAAAGAATCAATATCAAAACCAATTTTTACTCCTATTTTGCATCTACTTACTTTTCGGCGACTTCGTCAATTTGCATATTTTTCCTTTTTACGAGTTCTCATTAATTCGGCGAGTTGCATCGCTTCAGTGCGACCTTCGGCGATTCTCGAGTTCCGCGTGAGTACCTCTTGGCCGTGACTTCCGGACGTATCGCTGTTGTCAGGACCAAAGTGCTCGTATCTTCATCCTTGTCGATTAACAGGTCAAATCGACTGGCACGCTTTGGATATCGATTCAGGTATTAGCCCTTTGTGTTTGCAGATCCACTTTTGCATCAACACATCTTTTGGCACGCCCAGTGGGACAAATCAATCCGATCAATATGTTCAATCCCGAGATCAATTCAGGGAACATTATCGCGGTATCAGAAGAAGATCTTAAGGAAGAGCAGAGGCAGGCTATGGAAAAGGCTGTAGAAGAATACAGACAGCTTTGTCTAAAATCGTTTAGCCTGAACAAGAGTGGACAAGTCATCTAGAAGCAAGATTTGTCGTTGCCTCGGTAGGTTACCTTTGACTCCAATCCTGGTAAACTTCAAGAGATGGTTAATTCTGCAGTAAATCATGCTTTGATTAATCATTTCAATGTGCTGTCCAATACTGTTCATAATGCTGTGGTTCGAACTCTCAAAGAAGGACGAGCGTCACCGCATTACGTTGGGCCTGCCTATCACCAACCAGAGCCGGCATCTGTCAATACTCCATCGGCTCCCTCGGCCGTTGTGGGTACAGAAGTTACTTCTCCTCCAGTATCGGCAGGCTTACCTAATATTCAATCTACACCGATATGATCAGATCCGGTACTACCAGGAGGACGAGTTCAGCTTAATACAGATCTATCGGCATTAGCTATGTCAGGCCCTGTGTCTCAGAATAGCCAGATTCCTGCTAATTGGTGGGGATATGGTATGCCTCCAGAGTCATCTGCTTTCAATCCTGGGTTACCTCAAGTGTTTGATGCAGTAGGAAAAGCTCCTATACCATCGGCTGTTTCGCCGATGGCTCAAGTGCCTCAATATGCCACAGCAACTACTGTGCAACCAACTCCAGGAGGTTTCCAGATGCCTTTGGTTCAAACACCCAATTCAAGTCCATCGGCAAGCTTACTGCCGATGCAGCAGAAAGCCCCTGCTATGAGTCAAACTGGGGTTCAGTTCATGCCTCAAGCTGGTTATAATTATCCAACAATGTCAGCAAATTACCAGCCATCGGTAAGTTTTGTACCGATGAGTTCTAATAATGGTTGGTCAGGACAGTTACCTGTTCAACATATAGTTCAGCAAAATCAGCAGGTTGCAGGGATTCAACAAGGTCATATGCAAGCTAGTTTCTAGAATCAAGCATCGGCAGCTCAGCCGATGAATCCTTTCCAACAGGTTAATGGACCACAAGTAATGGCAAATATGCTGATTGCTGGAGATCGTGGGCCACAAAGATATGTGGAGGGATATCAGCCGGCACCTCCTGTAGAAATTTAGCCAGTTCGTCAGCAGGAGGCTGATGCTTTTTGGGCCGATAAGATAGCAAAAATTATGAAGGATCAGTTTGGGATAAAGCCCAAGGTCAATACTTATTCTTATCGGACTCCATACCCTCCTGCATATGATTTAATTCCTCTCCCAAATCGGCACAAGGTACCAGATTTCACTAAATTCTCTAGGTAAGATGATACATCAATAATGCAACTTCACACAGTACAAATGAGTGCAAGGTGTTCAGGCAACAGCTACAATCGGCTATTGAATCTGGGAGAATTAAGTTTGGTACTTCCAAGGCCCAGAAGCCGATGAAAATTGATCAACACCCTTTTCCAGCAAATATGTTGGAGGCCAAAGGGAAGACCAAGGTATTGACGTCAGAGGCTGCTGAGAAAAACGCATCAGTGGATCCCCAACATCGGATAACTACCGATGATGCAAAAAGTAAGGGTTTGCTGGGAGAAAGCAGTAGTTCCAAAAACCCTCCTCGACCTGGCAATGTGATTACCCATCAAAGGCAACAGGAGGGTTGGTGTCAGCGTAAGGACCGATATCGACAACAGCAAAAAGAGAGACGTCGGGAAGAATGGTATCGGCATAAAGATCATTGGAGGTGCCCGTTTTTCATCCATTGCTGGGAAGAAGGTATTAAATTGCCAACTGTTGAAAATTGCCCTGAGTGCAATGGTTATTATGGGGTCAATCGGTCAGAAAGGAGGTTTCAACCTGGCAATCAGGGTTTATTTATCAATGAGCCGATCAGAGACAGAGCATCAGTGCATGATCGGCTAGGGGGCAGACTTAGTGTACATGAGAGGCTTGGTAAACGCGCTGGATATTTTCCAAGGAATCAAGAGGAGCTTGAGGAGATGGCAAACGCAAGAGTTCCCGATGAAGAAATATTCTACAGGGACCCTAATATACACCGTGTAGAATCAACTGGGACCTGTTATCAGCCGGTTTGGAAAAACAAGTTTCCTCGATGGTGCCCGGAGGGTCTGACAAAGACACAGAAAAGGAGGATGCAACGTGAGCATCAGGAGGATTTATACCGAGAGGAAAATTCCTCCAATGAGAGGTCTGGTCATCAGCAGTGGCAGGTAAAACACAAAAATAAGGGTCCATCGGCAGATGTTAATATGGTATTCATGTTGCCGATGGAGTTTTTGGCACTATCTGATAATGAGGAAGAAGTTGTTCTCTCTGATCAAGTAGCTCAGTTGACACTAGATCCAATGATGGCTGTTTTTGAGAAACCTACCGATGACGAGAGACAGCATCTTAAGGCTTTGTTTGTGAAAGGCAGAGTTGATGGGCAGCCTATATCTAAGATACTTATCGACGGAGGGGCTGCGATTAATATTATGCCTTATGTGATGTATCAGAAACTTGGTAAGGGAGATCAAGACTTGACCAAAACCGATATGACGCTGAAGGATTTTGAAGGCAATGTGTCACCGGCTAAAGGGGCAGTATGCGTTGAATTGACCATCGGCAGCAAAACCTTGCCGATGACGTTCTTTGTTATTAATGGCAAGGGTGCATATAATCTGCTTCTAGAGAGGGATTGGATTCATGCTAATTGTTGTGTTCCTTCTACAATGCATCAATGCCTCGTACAGTGGATTGGGGATAAGATTGAGTTTGTCCCTGGTGATTCTTCTTATATCATCGCATTGGCAGAATCAGATACTTATGAGCGAACTAAATGCATATCAGGAGAAGTTTGGGAAAAAGAGTTCCTTAGAGTTGCTGATTATGAAATTCCACCGATCCAAGCAGTCGGTTCTGAAGAAGAGTTTTAATGGATAGGTTTGCCGATGATGGAAAATTAGGTCAAGGGTTCACATCGGCAGATGATTTAGTAGAAGTATATATTGGTGATGGCGATTGGCCAAGACCTACTTTTATTAGTGCTAAGTTAGATTCCAAGTGTAAGCAGCAAATAACTGATTTGTTAAAAGAATATAAAGATTGTTTTGCTTGGGATTATACTGAGATGCCTGGATTAGACCGATCGATAGTTGAACATCGGTTACCTATCAAATCTGGATTTTGGCCACATCAGCAGCCAGCGCGCCGATGCAACCCTAATATACTTCCTAACATTAAGGCCGAAATAACTAAATTAATTGAGGCAAAGTTTATTCGGCAGTGTCGATATGCAGAGTGGATCTCTAATGTGGTTCCTGTTTATAAGAAAAATGGAAAACTTCGTGTTTGTATTGATTTCAGGAATCTCAACAAAGCCACACCGATGGATGGCTATCCAATGCCGATTGCTGATTTGTTGATTGATGCTGCAGCCGAACATCAAATTATCAGCTTCATGGATGGTAATGTAGGTTACAATCAAATATTCATGGCTGAAGAAGATATTCCCAAGACTGCTTTCAGATGTCCAGGTCATGTAGGGTTGTTTGAGTGGATAGTCATGACATTTGGTTTGAAAAATGCCGTCGCTACTTATCAAAGAGCTATGAACTTTATTTTTCATGAATACATCGGCACATTAGTGGAGATCTACATTGATGATGTAGTGATTAAGTCTGGAGATATCATAAAACATCTAGCCGATCTACGAAAGATACTGGAGTGCACAAGGAAGCATGGATTGAAGATGAATCCTAATAAATGTGCATTTGGTGTATCGGCAGGTCAATTCTTGGGTTTTATGGTGCATCAGCGGGGCATCGAAATCAGTAGGAAGTCTATTGATGCAATTAACAAGGTGGTTGCTCCTGCTAATAAAACTGAATTGCAATCTTTGATCGGTAAGATTAATTTCATTAGAAGATTCATATCTAACCTGTCGGGTAAGATCAAGGCTTTCAGTCCATTACTTAAATTGAAAGCCGATCAGGAATTTGTATGGGGAGCTGAGCAGCAGTTAGCCCTAGATGAAATTAAGAAATATTTAACAAATCCTCCAGTGCTAGTTCCACCTCAACACGGGAAACCTTTCAGATTGTATTTGTCAACTGATGATACCGTTATCGGTTCAGCTCTTATTCAAGAATTTGAAGGGAAAGAACGTGTTATTTATTATTTGAGCAGAAGATTAGTGGATGCTGAGACAAGGTATTCGGCCATCGAAAAATTATGTCTGTGTTTATACTTTTCTTGTGTCAAATTAAGACATTATTTGTTATCTGCCGAATGTACGGTCATATGCAAAGACGATGTAGTCAAGTATATGCTGTCGATGCCGATATTAAGTGGTAGAATCGGCAAGTGGATTTTAGCATTATCAAAATTTGAACTATGTTACGAATCGACTAAGGCAGTTAAGGGGCAGGTTATGGCTGATTTTGTCACTCAGCATTGTAATATAGTGGACTCTCTGGAGGTTGCTCCTTGGACACTTTTCTTCGATGGGTCCACATGTGGTGAAGGAGCAGGTATCAGCATTATGTTGATTTCACCTCAAGGAAGGAAGTATGAGTTTTCATTGCCGATTGTTGCTACATCGACAAACAATCAGGCTGAATACCAAGCCTTGATAAAAGGGTTAGAATTGCTGAAGGAGATACGTGCCGATGCTGTTGAAATCTTTGGTGATTCTATGCTAGTTATAAATCAATTGGCTGGGATTTATGAATGCCGAAGTGAAGTTTTAATTTCGTATTATGAAAGATGTTTGCAATTGTTGAAAGGGTTTAGAGATTTTCATCATGAACATATTTCTCGACTGCATAAAGAAGAGGCTAATCGACTAGCTCAGCATGCTTCAGGGTATCAGCCTATTCAGGAAGTGCTAACATCGGCAGTCGATACCGATGACTGGAGAAAGGAGATTGTCGATTATTTAAAGGATCCATATAAAAAGGTTGAAAGACGTATAAGGTTCCAAGCTACCAAGTATGTGCTCCTCGATGATGAATTATATTATCGAACTATAGATGGAGTTTTACTCAGATGTGTTAGCAGTGATGAATCGAAAAGCTTGATGGGTGAAATTCATGAAGGAGTGTGTGGAGCGCATCAATCGGCTTTCAAGATGAAGTGGATGATCAGAAGGAATGGATACTATTGGCCGACTATTCTTGAAGATTGTTTTAAATATTTTAAAGGATGTCAGGGGTGTCAAAAGTTTGGTAATATTCAAAGAGCGCCTGCATCGGCTATGAACCCTATAATTAAACCTTGGCCGTTCCGGGGATGGGCTATCGATCTCATCGGTCAGATTTATCTGCCATTGAGCAAAGGACATAAATTTATTCTGGTTGCTACCGATTATTTCACAAAATGGGTTGAGGCAATTCCTTTAAAAAAGGTGACATCGGCTAATATGATCGATTTTGTGAAAGAGCATATTGTTTACCGATTTGGTATTCCTCAAACTATCACTATCGATCAGGGTACTATGTTTACATCGGGAGAATTTGATGAGTTTGCTGTAGGTATGGGAATTAAAGTTTTAAATTCTTCTCCACATTATGCTCAAGCTAATGGTCAGGCTGAGGCTTCTAACAAAGGGATCATCAAACTCATTAAGCGCAAAATTAAAGAAAATCCTAAGAGGTGGTATACAGTATTAAATGAAGCCTTGTGGTCATATCGGATGTCATGTCATGGTGCAACCAAAGTAACGCCTTATCAGTTAGTATATGGACACGATGCAGTATTGCCTTGGGAAATTAAAACTGGCTCTAGGCGAATACGTTCTAAAAATCAGCTGACAGCCGATGATTATGATACTCTTATGAAGGATGAGTTGGAAGATGTGGCGGGTCATCGGTTAAGGGCTTTAGTTAGCATCGAAGAAAATAAGAAAAGAGTAGCCAAATGGTATGACAAGAAGGTGAAGGTAAAGGAGTTTGCCGATGGAGATCTGGTCTGAAAATTGATTTTACCGATTGGGACTAAAAGTTTAAAGTTTGGAAAGTGGTCTCCTAATTGGGAAGGTCCATATCGGATAAATCAGTCTATTCCTGGTAATGCATATATTCTAGAAACCCTCGAAGGGGTTGTCTTTCCCAGAGCATTAAATGGAAAATATTTAAAGAAATATTACCCTAGTATCTGGATGGATGCATAAAAGTATAAGTGCTGATAACAGTCCTATCGGCTAGAATTATACAAGGATGTCAATGTCTCATAAAGTGCTGATGCAATAGACAAGATTTATAAGTTTAACAAGGATTGGATAGCCAATATCGCACGCAGGCGAATCTGGGTGGCTTCCTTCATTTCTTTGATGTCTTCATCGACAGCACCCTCCACAGGCTTGAGTTTTTTCTTCATGGCCAAGGCTTTGCGAGCCTGGATGTCTCTTTCTTGCTGAAGGGCCTTGATGGCATCGGGTAGCTGGCTTTCTTCTTGTTGGGCATGAGTTAAGGCTGCCTCGAGTTCTTTCAATTCAGCCAATAGAGCCATCCTCTTTGCCGATAAATCTAAGATTTTCTGCTTAAGTTCGGCGCCCGAAGTCTGCAAGTTGCCGATGCCCTTGTGTTTCTCATCGGCAATCTGTTTCAGTTGTAGCATCTCTTCTTTGAGTTGAGCCTGAGCTGCTCTATCGGCAATGCGTTGAGCAGCCCGTTGATATTGCAGTTGGCGGCTTTCTAAATGGGCTGCTGGGAAGAGTGCTTCTTCAACATCGGCAGGGACCTGGCCACGGATTGTTTTGAAAATTGCCTTTGTGGGGTCCGAGTCATCTACCAGTTGGGCGGTATCCTGCTGTAACAAGTCCAGGAGAGCTTCCAACTTGGACTTAATTTCTACCGATATTGTTCCCAGTGCAAGGGAAGAACTTGCTTCCTCTCCATCATCATCAGAAACGTCAATGGCAAAGGAAAATAGGCTGTTTGGGGAGTCTTGTTCCTGAGAAAAAGAAAAAGAGGTCAGTTAAGGATAAGTATGAATGTTATAAATCGACTAGGTCAATTGGCTTACCTGTTTCAAGGCAATTTCCTGTACTTGGCTGGAGGAAGCAACCTGGAGTTTGCCGTGTGGAGGATCGGCTGAGCTTGCCGATGGGATTTCCTCTGTGGCCTCATCGGTGGTTGGCCCTTGGGGTATGATGACCGATGGTATGTCCTGTACAAGAGGATTAACTGCTTGCTCAGTTGCATCGACTGATTCTTGCCGGCTTGCAGACATTGGGGCAGATGTGGGGATCAGCATGGACTTCTATCATTTTGGCTGTGCCTCGGCATCTGTTAAGGCTTTGTGCTTTGCTTAGGCCTCAGCAACGGTTGGATTGGGGGCATCGGCACTTGTTGGTTGTGGAGCTTGAACATCTGGTACGCTTGCCGATGTACCCATTTGTTGCTGCAAAACAAGTGTAAGGTATAATATTTAACAGATAAAATGTAAAATCAAAGGAATACCTCTGAAGGTTTGTCAGAGGTAGTGGTGCTTGATGTCGGAGGAATTGCCGATGACGATCCAGCAGCGGCTCTTACACCCTGATGATTAATGTTAATACAGTCTGTGATCGGCATGAGTAGAAATAAACAGGGTTGTTACCTTGAATGCCTTGATCAGGGTTGTAGCAGCAGCCAATGGAGTGGCCCTAGCTGTAGCCAATTTGGACTTGGAGGTGATGGTCTTGGCACGGGTCTTCTGGTGAGTCAAAGCAGCTAAGGTGGGGGCGTTGTAGCCGATTGGTGATATCGGGGAAACAGGCCGAAGATCGAAGGGTTTCCCACTTTTGCTCATAGATGGTGCTGTGTTGTTAACCTGTCACGAGAAAGTTAGTTACCGATATATGAAAGGAAAAAGCAGAAGGGAGTTAAAAGAAACTTACCGCGTCATCGGGAATGGCGTATTCAGGGTCGATCATGTGCCGATATGTGTGAGCAGATGTTGCAAACAATTGTTCCCTCCACTCTCACCACCATTGCTTATATGATTCGGTGATGAAAGATGCTGGCGTCCAGATGGATAGATCGACATCTGTAGTATCGGCATCAGGGGAGAGTCGCACTACCCTGCTCCAATCTGTTCCGCAGGTGATTGTTTCTCTGGGTTTGATCACATTGGCAAAACAAAGTTTGATTGGCAGTTGCCCAAAAGTCAATTGACAGGATACTGCCGATGGATTGTAAAATTCATACGTGATATTGGTATTTTTCCGCTACCGAATGTGTTTACTGGGATTGCCCTGGGAGTAATGATGGCCATCATGAGTTCATTATCCTGATTCAGAGTGTCATCGGCAAAGTTGAAAAGAAGGGGGAATATGTTTTCTTCGTCAATATAAGGTACCCAGGCCCTATGATCACGAGAAAGACCATTGTAGAAGCTTTGGAAGAATGTGCCGATCTGGTCTTCATTGGCCTCTGTTCCAGGGAGGACAATTATGGCTTCACCAAAATTGAGGGGTGAGCGTGTTGCCGATTCCTCATCCCCAAGCACGTGGTCTTCAGCAATTTCTCATGGGAATTGTTGGGCAAAGAAGTCCCATTGCAAACGTTTGTGCATATGGGCATTCAGCCACATGTTGATAAACCACCACGAGCCTCCTAAGTTGCCGATGGGTTCGCCAAGCAAAAGTTTCTGAGACACTTGATGAAGAAGATGATAAGTGGAGCTCAGAAGGTATCGGCCAAGAGGGAACCTTACACCATTGGCCAAGAGTTCAGCCGTGGGGAGGAAGGCGTTGGTTGGTCCTACTGATTGACCACAGAAGATAAATTTTTCTAACCACATATTCAAGAATGTGGCATGTTCCTTCTGGTTAACTGTCCCGGTCCTCTGACATTCTTGAATATATCCTGTCCAACTGCCGATGTTGCGGGTATTCACCCTATATTCAGATTTTCTGCCATAGATGGAGCCTTCATCGGTAGTTGAAATGTCCAAGCCAGTGAGCATGTAGACATCGGCAAGTGTGGGAGTAGCTGGGCCATGTCCAAACATAAAAGTGTTTGTTGTGTCTGACCAGAAGTAAGCAGCTGCAATCATCATTGACTCGTTCTTTTGCATATCGGCAATGGATAGCCTAATGCATTGGTCTAGCTTCCGTTCTGCCCAGTGTACTTGCATCGACCTGTTGACCCTCAAGTACCAATCTTTCCACCCTTTGGTGGTTTTGGGCCAAGATCGGAATGTATCTTTCCATAAATTCAGAGAGAAATTTTGGGCTCTAAAAGGGATTCTGTTAACCTCTGCATTAATCAGATCAGTTGGATCTAGGTTACCCATTGGTCCAAGGCATTGGAAATGCGGCTGATCGGTTGGAATAACTAATTTGTTGCGAAGTTCCTAAGTTTAGAGGATCCGAAGAACAAAGAAAAAGAGAAAAAATTACCAACTGTATGAACTCGCAAAGACCAGAGGAATCGAGGTAAAAAGTAACGGAAGTGGAACGAACTGCAGGGACGTCGAAGTTGATTGCCATTATCTTGAGGTAGATGGGGGCACGAGGTGGAGACTCGAGGTTGACGCTGGAGAAAAGTTCTTGTTGGTTGAGGTCGCGCAGTTGTTCGTCGGAGTCACCGCTGGAAAGAGAGAATGCCAAAGATTGAAATCTGAGGGTAGAAGACGAGCGTTCTGGAGAAATCTATTTATAAGCCGCTTGGAGTAGGGGTATTCTGGACTTATCTCTATGCCGCGCGCATGTGGGTCGAGGTGGTTCAGATGGATATGGTAACTGTTCACACGATAATCAAGGGATTGTACAGATGATTTGATGGCAAGTAATCATGACTTGGAAGAGATCTCGGTACAGGATATTTTAATTCTGAAATGGCGGCATTATTATGTTAGGATCTTGCCGATGGATTATTGTTTCGGTATCTTAACCATAATCAGGGCAAGAGTGGTTGGAAATTGTGCGATATTTACTGAGGTGCGTGAATCAGGACTAGATTTGATTAGATTTGATAACAGATCAAGTTTTGGCTTGGAGGATGAGTTACGGTAATTGGGCGAAGGCAAATGTTATCTGGAGTAAATTTCGGAGCATTAATGGTTTTATACTCTGAAATTGGGGGGCATGTGTTGACACCGTTTTTTGCACGTGTCAAAATGATCAGAGTGGGCTAATCGGCAGGAGGAAAGTTACTGTATACACTGACAGTCGATGAAAATCAGCTTGTAAAGATGGTTGCCGATGAATGGTGGTGATTGATGGAAAGGTTGATGTAGACTCGGGCGTTGCCGATAAGGTTGGAGATGTTATTGTCGATGCCAATGAAGGAAGGCTTGAAAACTACTGCCGATGAAACAGGAAGTATGCCGATGGAAAGGAGGTCGGTGAGGATTCCATCGTAATTGAGGCGGACAGGGAAATAGATAGGAGTTGATTTCCTTTTCTATATTTGTTAGAGTATGATTCATGTAAGAGTCACGTGTTTCCTTAGATATGGACTTGGTGCCCTAGTCGTATTTGGTTATGTCTCTTTAGATCAGGGTATAAATATAGATTGAGGGGCAATGTAATAAAAAAGAATCAATATCAAAACCAATTTTTACTCCTATTTTGTATCTACTTACTTTTCGGCGACTTCATCAATTTGCATATTTTTCCTTTTTACGAGTTCTCATTGATTCGGCGAGTTGCATCGCTTCAGTGCAACCTTCGGCGATTCTCGAGTTCCGCGTGAGTACCTCTTGGCCGTGACTTCCGGGCGTATCACTGTTGTCAGGACCAAAGTGCTCGTATCTTCATCCTTGTCGATTAACAGGTCAAATCGACTGGCACGCTTTGGATATCGATTCGGGTATTAGCCCTTTGTGTTTGCAGATCCACTTTTGCATCAACAGCTTGACCACTTGATCCTGCTATTTAGTCGAACTGTCTGACTTAGCTTGTTTATATGCAGGACTTGATGAAGACCGCAAAGTACCGAAAAAGGTGCTTCGACCAGATTGAGGGAATCACGGCAAACAATAGAGAACCGGCGGCCGAGGTGGAACGCTTGCGCCACCAACTTGAAGCTGTCGACCAGGAGAGGACGGAGCAAGAGGCACAAAACCAGAACCTGGTCGTCCAGCTCAGTAACAAAGAGCAGGAAAAAACAAGTAAGTTGTCATTTTATCACAGCAAGTGCATGACACGTGTTGTTGCATTATTGGTAGTGACTGCTGTAGTGCAGGCTTAGAAGCCGAAGTAACCCGCCTCCAAGAGGAGAATAGCCATGTGACCGCAGAGTGTGGTCGCCTGAAGGAGGACAACGAGAAACTGGTGCGCGACCAGTCTCAACTACGGGACCACACAACCAAGATGACGGAGGAACTGAAAAGTAAGTGTTCCAGACCACCTTGCTTATTCTATTGCCCGCCTTATCTTGTCGTGCCATTACATTTTGATGTCTTGTACGGTTTGCAGTTTTAAAAGTAAATGCCAAGAAACATCTGGAGGCCGTGATGAAAGATCGTGATGGCTGGAAGGCGCGATGCCTAGAGACCACCGAGGATCGAGACACATGGAAGAACCGGTGCCAGGAGGTGGCAACTGGCATTTTGCCCGTCCTCGACCTTAGCGACCTAGCACTTACAGAGGAAGCACCAAGGACGCTGCAGCTCAGACTGGTCGAGAGATGTCGAAAGGCATGGGGTTGGTTCCAAGAGTTCGTAAAGGAGGCGGGTGAGTACTCGGGTGCACATGTGCTAAGCATGGTGCGTGCCCACTACCCCCTGATCGACCTCAAGCGCCTGGAGGCTGGGTACCCGAACGAGGTAGACCCAGACAAGGCTGAGGAGCTTCGGATGACCCAACTGGACCTGTCGTCAAAGATTATTGGCGACATTAACCTATGTGGAGGTGGGACAACACCTGTACAAGGTACACCATCGACAAGTCAGCTGGAAACGCCATCAGTTGCAAGCCAACCGACAAAGCCTGCGGTCTCGACCAGCCAGGCATCGGTAGGGCCATCCTCTTCAGCTCGACTAGCACAAGAGTCCCCGAGACTCGAGTAGGATATCGGAAGCAGCGAGCAGTAGGTGCCGCATGCCCCGACCAGCCAATGGAATAGGCTTAGAGCTGTAGAAGAAGGACATAGTTGTGTTATTGTAAACTTGGGCCTCTTTAGGCAAGCTTGTAATAACATAACTGTATATCATCATAAGCTTGTTTGCTTTGTATAAAACGTATTTAAGCTTGAAACTCATGTTGGTGTAACTAAGTGAGAACATGTTAACGTTCTGTTTAGTTGTACCATTTTACTCGACACGTCATCCTGAAAAGTTTATGCAGCCCTAGTTTGCCATGTGGTCGGAGTGTGAGGTGTGTGACCTATGCACACATAGACACAGACAAGTCAAACCAGGGGGGACCTGCCGATCACCCGTAACGTAGAGAGTGGATCCCATGCACGCGTTGGGAGGAACCGGAGACAAGGTCTGCTCCGAAAACCGTAGAAGGAATGGTGGTCGGCTTTTACTGGCTAAGTTAGAATAACCATAAAATTCGAAGTGACACATTAGAGTGGTCGGAGGAATCATAATAGCTTTATTGAAGTAAATTGAAAATACAAAAGGAGTACATATCTTAGTGGTTAAGCATAGAAACATCTAAGCTTGTCGATGTGCCACGAGTTTGGTACGTCCGTACCGTCCAGGTGAGCTAACCTGTAAGACGTTGGTCGTGTGACTTCCTTGATCATGAAGGGCCCCTCCCATGGGGTTGCGAGTTTATGGACACCAGCCTGGTTCGTCTTCCACTTTAGGACCAGGACCCCGACCACGAAGAACCGCTCTTTAATATTCTTGTTGTAGTACCTGCGTAAAACAGCAAGGTATTTGGCTGTACGTACACAAGAATCGAGCCGCTTCTCTTATGCACTATTCACTTCTAGCTCCCGTACTTCATTGACCTTGCCTTCGTCGAAGTTCTCTACCCGTGCTGATCTGAAAGCTATATCTGCTGGGAGGACTGCCTCAGCGTCGTAAACCATAAAGTATGGTGAGATGCCGGTGTTACGACTGGGCTGAGTTCTGAGGCCCTAGACCACGGCTGGTAACTCTTTGAGCCATCTTTCGGGAGCTTTGTCATTTTCTCTGTACATCCTCTTCTTCAATGCGTCCAAGATCATGCCATTTGTTCGCTCGACTTGTCCATTAGCTCTAGGGTGCGCCACCGAGACATATTTTACTACTATGCTCCTTTCATCGCAGAAGTCCCAAAAAGTATTCCCGGTGAACTGAGTACCCAGATCAGTGATGATGCTATTGGGTATGCCGAAACAGTGGATGACCTGGTCGAGGAACGTGACAGCCTTTTCTGAGGATGCCTGTACCAAAGGCATGTATTCTATCCACTTAGAAAATTTGTCGATCAGCACAAAGACGCATGTAAATTTCCTAGGAGCCGGTTTGAAGGGCCCGATCATATCAAGTCCCCAGCATGTGAAGGGCAAGAGGCTGGTATTGTCTAGATCTTATGTGCTGGTACGTGGATTCTCTTGGTGAAGAACTGACAACCCTCATAGTGGCGGACTAGCTTCTCTGCGTCGGCTACTGCTGACGGCTAATAGAACCCTGCTCGGAAAGCCTTACCGACCAGCGTTCTTGAGGCCGCGTGGTTGCCGCAGGAGCTAGAGTGGATTTGGTCCAGGAGATGTTTACCATCCTCCTAGGTTATACATTTCATCAAGATTTCCTCCTTTGCGTTTTTGCGCCATAACTTGCCATTGACAAGTAGATACTGCTTACTGCGACGCATCAGTCACTCATTTTCTGTCCGATCAGTGTAACCGCTGCCATCTGTTAGGTACTTGATGAAAGGTACTCTCCAGTCAGGCTCATGAGTGGTTGGAGGTGGCTCCGTGGTGCTCGACGCCAGAACCGTAGCCACCAATTGCTGGTCTAGAGGCTTGTCGACCGTGGAATCTTCCTCTTCGATGGAAGGCGTGAGCAGGTCTTGGACGAATATGCCATGTGGGACTTTGGCTTGGGATGATCCTAACTTTGACAGCACATCCGCTTCTTGATTCTTGTCCCAGACCACGTGTATGTACTCGATGCCATAGAACCTGCCTTCCAGCTTTCTGATCGATTTGCAGTATGCATCCATCTTTTCGCTGGTCGTGTCCCAGTCCTTGTTGAGTTAGTTGATGACCAGAGCCGAGTCTCTATAGACATAGAGACGTTTAACGCCAAGCTCAACCGCAATGCGCAAACCATGTAGGCATGCTTCGTACTCGGCGGCATTATTAGATGCTGGGAAATAAATCCTGAGGACGTACCGAAGATGCTCCTTGGATGGTGACATGAAAAGGACTCTTGCTCCCACACCGTCAATGTTGAGAGAGCCATCGAAGTACATCGTCCAATACTCGTCGGATCCTGGAGAGGCAGGAGTGCTTAAGTCTGTCCACTCGACGATGAAATCGACGAGTGCCTGAGACTTGATTGTAGTACGGCTTGCAAATTCCAAGGAGAAGGGGCATAGCTCCATTGCACATTTGACAATGCGCTCGTTCGCATCCTTGTTGCTAATGATGTCTTGCAAAGGGTACTCAGTCATGACCACCACACGATATCCGTCGAAGTAGTGTTTCAACTTTCGGGATGTTATCAGTATGGCATAGATCAACTTCTGAATCTATGGGTACTTGGTCTTGGACTCATTGAGTACCTCATTGATGAAATAGATTGGTCGCTGTACCTTGTAGACGTGGCCAGGCTCGTCGCGCTCGACCACCATGGCCGTAGAGACCACTCGATTAGTAGCCGCAATGTAAAGCAGGAGTGTTTCGTCTTCTCTGGGAGCAGTGAGGACCGAAGGTGACGTAAGGTATTGTTTCAGCTGTGTGAAGGCAACGTCTGCTTCCTCCGACCACTCAAACTTTTTGGATGCTTTGAGCAGTTTAAAGAACGGTAATCCTTTTTCGCCTAATCTTGATATAAAATGGCTGAGGGCGGCCATGCATCCGGTAAGCTTCTGAACATCCTTCACCTTTTTGGGCGGCTTCATGTCCAGGACAGCTTTGACTTTCTCTGGGTTAGGGCGTATGCCATCGTGACTGATGACGTTGCCAAGTAGTATGCCAGAAGGAACACCAAAGATGCACTTTTTTGGGTTTAATTTCCACTGGAATGTGTTAAGGGCTGCAAAGGTGCGTTCCAGGTTGTCAACAAGGGTATGTGCTTCCTTGGTTTTGACAACTATATCATCAACATAAGCCTCAATGAGGTCGTCTTTTATCTCATCTTTGAGGCAAGCTTGTATAGCGCGTTGGTAGGTAGCACCGGCGTTCTTGAGCCTGAACGACATGGTCGTGTAGTAGTAGGCGCCGAAAGGCGTGATAAAAGATGTCTTGATCTGGTCATCCTTTTTGAGAGAGATCTGGTGATAACCAGAGTAGCAATCGAGAAAGGAAAGCAGCTCGCAACCGGCGGTTGAATCTATGACCTCGTCTATACGAGGTAAGCCGAAGGGGTCCTTAGGGCAGTGTTTGTTGAGATTAGTGTAATCAACGCACATTCTCCATTCATTATTCTTTTTGCATACAAGAACTGGGTTGGCTAACCACTATGGATGATACACTTCTTTGATAAATTCGGCTACCAAAAGCCGTGTAACTTCTACCCTAATCGCCTCCTTTTTATCGCGAGCGAACCGTCGTAGCTTCTGCTTGATAGGTTTGGCCTTGCCATTGATATTCAAGGAGTGCTCGATCAAGTTCCGAGGTACACCAGGCATGTCAGCAGGTTTCCATGCGAACACATCCACGTTGCTCCTCAAGAACCTGACGAGCGCGTCTTCCTATTTGGGATCCAGGTTGGCCCCGATAAGGGCCATTCTGCTGGGATCACCGTTGACCAGTTGGATCACCTTGTGCTCCTTGGACTTGATGTTCTTGCGTGGAGCCTCGAGCTCTGGGATCTCTAGGTGGTCGGCCGAGGTCTTCTTGGCGTCGAGCATGGTCTCGGCCATGCGAATAGAGAGGTCGTGAGCCTCTGCTATTTTGAAACTATCGTCCTCACAGGTATAAGCTGCGTACACGTTGCCTCGGAGGGTTAGAACTCCTTTCTCGGTAGGCATCTTGAGCACCAGATACCTATAATGAGGTATGGCCATGAACTTGGTGAGCGATGGTCGACCAAGAATAGCATGGTAGGTGCCGTCGAAGTCAGCGACCACGAAGTTGACGTAGTCGGTGCGGAAGTGGTCCAGAGTCCCAAATTGCAAAGGTAACGTGATCTGCCCGAGAGGTGTAGAGCTTTGTCCGGGAGAACACCCCAGAACTGTGCCTGGTACAGCTTGAGGTCCGCTCAGGCCATTTTTAGGGCGGGCAGACTGTTCTTGAACAGTATGTCGATGGAGCTACCACCGTCGATCAGTACTATGTCGAACTGAACCTTGTTGATACAAGGATTGAGGACCAGGGGAAAACGTCCTGGCTCAGGTATTGCGGCCCATTGGTCCTTTCTGTTGAAGGAGATTTCGCGGTGAGACCACGGAGGGAGCCGCGGATCAGAGAGGAGGTTGTCGGTGTTGGCCACGTTCAAGCAAGCGCGGGCGAGCAGCTTGCATTCTCGTTTGGTCTCAATGGACACTTTGTCGCCGATGATGGTGTGCACGTGATCGGTTGGCTTGACGTACTTGTGACGAGGATCTGCGTCTTCGTCGTCGTTGTCCTCGTTGTGCTGTTCCCCTACGTCGTTAGGCTTGTCGGACGTATCCGGAGCCTATTGACGTGTGTAGATGGACTTGAGAACGTGGCAATTCTCCATGGTATGGTTTGACTTAGGATGGAGCTGGTAGGGCCCTTTCAATGCTTTGGCGTAGTCGTCTTCGTAGTTACGACGTCCGCCACCTTTTTTAACGGTGTTGACCTCGCCGTCGTCTTCCCGAGCACACTTGCCCCTGTAATCGTCACGGCGATTATGCCGCTGATTACGTTGGTCGCGGTGGTCGCGGGAGTCGTTGCGCTGGTTGCGGCAGTCAAAATTATCGTTCTGACCATGGTTGCCGCGGTAGTCATCGCGGTGTGGGGGGTGGTCAGAGCATGGAACCCTTGCTGCTTCTTCGATAATTATCTTTTTAGCGTCATCGGCGTCTGCATATTTCTTAGCGGTGGCCAGGAGCGCTGTAACCGATTCGGGCCTCTTACGTAGGAGCTTGTCCCTTAGGGCGTCGTGGAAGCAGAGGTCAGTGATGAAAGCCTCGATTGCCTCGTTGTTGGAGATTGATGGGACCTTGATGCGCATCTCCAAAAAACACCGGACGTACTCGTGCAGTGGCTCATCTTTCCGATCTCAAATCCGTTGCAGATCGTATTTGTTTCCCGGTTGCTCACAAGTTGCAATGAAATTGTCAATGAAAGCCTGCTTGAGCTCTTGCCAAGAATCAAAGTAGTTCGCCGGCAAGCTGACCAGCCATTGGTGACCTGCATGGCCAACAGCGACTGGGAAGTAGTTGGACATGACGTGCTCGTTAGCCATGGCTGATCTACACACAGTTTCGTAGAGCATGACCTATAATTTGGGGTTCTCCTTACCGTCGTACTTCTGAAGTTTCTCGAGCTTGAAGTTCTTGGGCCATATGACTTGGCGAAGGTGCGGAGTAAACTGCTTCAAACCCAGCGGGCCGTGGGCAGTGTCATATTCCATACGGCGATAACTTTCGTGGGATACTCGATCGTTGGCTCTCTGGTTGATGCGATCGCATAGATCACGTTCCCCAGGGTAGCGGCGGAGATCGTTATTGCCATCACGGCGATCCCGGTTGCCATCCTGATTAGCCATGCGACCATGGTTACCACGGCGATTATCGCGGTTATCTCGACGGTTGTCATCCCGAACGTCGTGGTGGTTGTCCTCCCGACGGCGGTTGTCGTCCCAACCACCATCATGACCACCGTTTTCACCCTGACGGTTGTCTGATGGGTCGTTGTTGCACGAGCCATGTTAGTTAGGTGGCTGTGAGCGACTTGAATATTAGCGGCTGTGGCTTGATTCGACTGAAATGGATGGAGCCCGGGCTTGATTCACCATCTCTGCGGTCTGAGCCATAGCAGCCGTCAGATAAGCTTGTATATCATCGCGAACTGCCTGGGTTTCGGGGGTGTTGGGTAGCCGTTGCATTGTCGCCATGGCGACGGCTACGTTGGCGCTTGGAGTCCTGAAGACCTGTTTGTCCCCCACCCTATCGAAAGCATTGTTGAGGTCACATGGCTGGACCCTTATGCGTCGTGCCTCCTCTTCTACTTCAGCTTCGATTTGCCGGCGATTAAACTGGTCAATGTTGCGTGCCTCGCGTGTAATCCTTTCTTGTTCCGTTTCGCCAGCTACTGGCGGTTCGTCGTTGCTGACAACATTGATCAAATCCCCTCGCCTTGGCGGGAAAGACGGGAATTGTGGGAACCCCAGGACGTGGTCTGGGATATCCAGATCGTATTCGACGCCTTCATCATCGTGATGTTGGAGCTCGGTGTGGATGGAGTCACTAGATGCAATGCCAGATGAGGAGCTGGAGTCACCCTCTTGGACCGTGTGGACGGATCCTTGATAATCCTCAATCCGGATCATGTTGACGAAGTTGCGTGGCTTCGGTCGTGGTCGATGTACAAGACACAGATCTGAGCTGCGCTATATATTATATGCGTAGTTGGAGGCAGCGTTTCGTAGGCTGTAGGGCTGGGCCTGGTAGTTCTCCATCGAGGCTTCGCACTTAGAGAGCCGGAGTCCCGTCACGGAGGCTGGCCGGCGACGAGCGGAGCGCCCTTTAGGAGTAGATATGACCACGAGATCTGTTCCAAGTCACGTAGGACGACTGGCCCGAGCAGGTTGGGTAGATCTGTTGTGGGGAGTGGTTACCTGCTCATTAGGTCGACTTTGAATTGCACTTACCAGAGCTAGGGTTTCGGCGAGTTTGGTGCCGACCCGATCGATGGAGTCGAGCAGGTCGGTGTTGTCGATCTGCTTCCCTTCATAGCGGGGAAGCGAATGACGAGTGGTCGGCGTGGCTGAAGATGATGCAGGCATGGTCGGAGCTAGATGTACCATGGTTAGAGCCCAATCCATCGTGGTCAGAGCCGTATCCACCGTGGTCAGAGTCGTACCCACCGCGGTCGGAGCCGTAGCTGATGCAGGTGAAGCAGTGGTCGGCGTAGACTGAATCCACGCCTCCTTCGTGGTCATGGCGATGGAGTCATTGGAGCCGGTGGTCCAGGTGATCTGGCCGACGGTGAACGTGAGGCCGTTCGGCGTAGCCATGGAGCCGGAGATGATGACCATCTTGTTTGCTTGGAGAGCAGTACACACACCCCCTACCTGGCATGCCACTGTCGACAAAATATGGTCGGTAGTCTACCTAGGGGTATGCCCAAGGTAGTAGATTGTCGGCAGACAGATGCGCAAGCCACAAACAAGACGGTGACGCAAGACAGACACGAGGTTTTATCCAGGTTCGGCCGCCAAGAAGGCGTAATACCTACGTCCTGTGTCTGATTGTATTGCTGTATGTCAATGAGAGATGTTTTTTAGAGGGGTCCCCTACCTGCCTTATATAGTCCGGGGGGGGGGCAGGGTTACAGATCTAGAAACTAATCCTAGCCAGTTACAATTGCCATATGTGGCCGGATAAGGATTCCTATTCTAACCGACCAGGATCTTGCTTGATCGCCAAATCTGCCTTGACTCCTTGCGCGGGACTCCAAATAGGTTGGTCGGGCCATGCGTCGTCTTTTGATGGACCGAACCCTCTGATCTGGGCCGGCCCAAGCCTAGCCATAAGGGTATAGGGGTTAATACCCCCATAGTGAATAAAAAGTAATGAGAGAGAAGGGTAGAAGTGATATTCCACCGTGGCAAGTGATCGATCAATGAATATCAATGAATACCGAGGAGACAATCAAGACACAATGATTTTTTCTCCAGGGTTCACTTGCTTGCCGGCAAGCTAGTCCCAGTTGTGATGATTCACTCACTTGGAGGTTCACGCGCTAATAGGCATCACACGCCTAACCCACAACGGGGTCACTTTCCAATGGCTAAAAACTAGCCGTTGGGGCACCGGACAAGGTGGCGGTGACCACCCGGCCATCTGCCCGAATGGTGCATCGCCCTCAGGGCGGCGGTGCCCGCAGCGGTGACCAACCCCATTTCACCAGTCTCTAGAAGAAAATGGCGGTGGCACCGCCCTCCTTGCGGTAGTGATCGGGCGGTGCACCGCCCTCATGGCGGCGGTGTACACCGGACGCATCGGTGCCCGCTTCACTTCTCCTGAGTCTCGGCCATGTCTAGGTGGGCACCGCCCTAGGGGTGGCGGTGCCACTGGACACACAGTGGCGGTGCCCCCAGGGCAACTCGCTGCTCTCGGCCTCCTAGCCGGTCACCACCACAGGGGTGGCGGTGCCCCCATGGCAGCCCCCAAGCCGAGTTTCGCCTCCTTTTCTTCACCTTTCTCACCACCTTTGCAAATGTGCTAACACTCCAAGCGTTTCACCATCACGTGCAGTGTGTTAGCATTTTCACAATCATTTTTCAAAGGTCAATCACTTTCTCACCGAATGTGCACTAGGCCTAAAATGCATATGCATGTTTTCCAACACCTAGTGGCACTAGATGATCGAGTTGTTCGATAAGAGCTCCCCTCTTAATAGTACGACCATCTATTCTAAATGTGATCACACTCGCTAAGTGTCTCGATCACCAAACTAAAAAGCTCCTATTAAGTTTCACCTTTGCCTTGAGCTTTTTGTTTTTCTCTTTCTTCTTTTCCAAGTCCAAGCCTTGATCATCATGGTCACCACACCATCATCATGATCTTCACCATTGCTCCATCACTTTGAATAGTGTTATCTATCTCATGATCACTTTGATAAACTAGGTTAGCACTTAGGGTTTCATCAATTCACCAAAACCAAACTAGAGCTTTCACAAAGGCGAGGCAGCGGCCACTCCTGGAGCTGCCCGGAGATGATACGACCCACACCGGACGTACACCGCCCGCTCTCCCCAAGAGGAGCAGACGGATAGCGGCGCAGAGCATATCGCATATCCCGATGTCCAAGCGAGATGAGCACCTTCTCTTGAAGCGCCTGGGACTAACCAGTGGAATGTCATCGCCGTCGACGTTGGCCCTAAAGGCGTACGATGAAATCTACAGCGGTGACCCTGGTAATATGTAGGTGCTACATGACATCTTCACTATCAGATTCGGAATCAGAGAAGCGTAGAGCTGTATTTCATCTTCGTCCCTCTAACCAAACGCGGAACAGAGATGTCCCCATCCCTCAACCAAACACCTAGCAGGGACCATCAAATTCCAAAATGGTAGAGTGGATCCAAGCAAGTTCATGGAACGGGAGAACGAGGACGGGGATGGTTCTCCATTTCCATCGCCGCAAACCTGATGGGGACTAGTATAGTGCCCGTGCTAACGCCGTAAGCCTGACTTTTCGATTAATGCATATATATATAATTCAAGTTTTCATATGCATCCTTAAAATCACGCCGTGACATTAGCACGGGCACTATACTAGTATACTTTATAATCTCAGACGGAGCCTTCACTGAGTATCGCAAGAAGAGAAAGGTGCATAGATCTTTCTAAGGAGATGTCACAATAGATCGTAAGGACATGTTTATCCTATCACAATCGTCAGCCAAAAACCAGTGCAGGTTCTAAGTGATGCGCGCAATGCACCAGTACACCGATGATGATTTATCGGCCGGAGAAATTGTAGTGTGTATACTTTACATTTCATATAAATTCATTAATTCAATAAAACTGACTATGGGATCTAATTCGACGACCCTAATTAATTAAGTCTTTGCTTCTAGCTAGGATTTTTATGTTTCTAATGGTATGTAAATCTCTCCTATTATATTCAATTTAGAAACTATGATTTTGACAACCTTGCCTACTGGTGCCTTTTAGGCTGAATCACGTTTTGAGTTGAGGCAAAATTGTCTCAATCATTTGTTGTTCATTTTTTCTTATTTTTGTTTTAAATTGCATTTTCAGGAGCACCATTGTATTGATTTGTTTTCAGTAATGCATTGTTATAATGATGTTAATCTCCAAAAATTACGGTATCATTTCCATTGCAAATGTAAATATTTTATCTCTGTTTATTGGAATACATATAGTGGCCCACAAAACATGTTATCTTGTGAACATTTTTGGATTCCAATGCAATGCACTTGCATTCACCTCATTTATTATTCCTTGAGTGACCTCGTGACGGTTGCAAGGAATGGATAATCCTCATGGATGGCTCAACGGCAAAGATAGTGCTAATTAAAGGATGTGCAGTATTTAGTTTTTCTTGACTTCTCATAACACATAATAAGCAATCATATATAGCCTAGACCACATTGAGATAAGTGTAAAATTTATTTCGTAGAGTATATATATCGCTCCAAAAGACAAGCAATATAATTTATTTTACAGAAGCCTCAGTGATCGCTGCATGGGAGATCTAGAAGATGTGAAACGACAAGGTGTTCCAAAGAAGAGAGCCGTGCCAAGCCAGGTGGCTTTGTAATTTCAAAAAATCAATGTTTTACTCAGTCGGTTAGGTTCAAGGCAGATCTTAGGTTAGCCTTTTGCTTTTGGTTAGATGCTTTCAGTTAATTCCCTCTGTAAGTTTTTATACTTCCTTTAATTTATAAAAAGTTTTCACCACTGTGGGGATCTCTTCCACAGTTTTTGCCGTCAAAAAATATAATAATTTATTTTAACCATGGAAACACAGGAACACTGTACTAGTAATTTATTCAATCACGTACAAGTCTGTAATAACACGAACATCAGAACATGTTTGTACCTGATCGACAGAACATTGTGCATGACATGCATGCTTGACACATCTACGAACACAGTGCGAGAGCCCGTGCGAGCAGACCAACATATTACATATATATAGAGAGAGAGAGAGAGATCCAACGATACGGATGAGAGGATGGGATGTGCGTGGACGCGTTATTAACTTGGTTACTCGATCGATGCAGTGGCCAGGCGGAACACAGTGACCCTTAATCGATCAGCGGGCAGGAGAGGCCGATAGGAGGCACATCCTTGCCGCTGAGGAGGAGGCCCAAGCTGAGGGGCACGTACAAGTTCCCGGCTGGTGGCGGTGGTGGGGTACTGAGAACGGTCAGCAGTGGAGTGCTAGGCACGGTCGGTGGTGGCGGTGTGCTAGGAACAGTTGGCGGTGGGGTGCTTGGGACGGTGGGCAGCGGAGTGCTGGGTACAATTGGCGGTGGTGGTGTCCCTGGGACAGTTGGTGGTGGGTTGCTCGGTGATGGTGTGCTGGGCACGGTTGAAGGTGGTGTGCTTGGGACGGTGGGTGGTGGTGGTGTGCCGGGGACGGTTGGCGGTGGGTTGCTTGGTGGTGGGCAGGGTCGGTGGTGGTGGTGTGCTAGGACGGTGGGCGGCGGAGTGCTTGGCACGGTCGACTGTGGTGGTGTGCTAGGGACATTTGGTGGTGGAGTGCCAGGCACGATCGGTGGAGGCACTGTGGGTGGCGGGGTGCTTGGAATGGTGGGGGGCGGAGTGCTAGGTACGGCCGGTGGTGGTGGGGTGTTTGGGACAGTGGGAGGTGGAGTGTCGGGCACGGTCGGTGGTGGCGGTGCATTAGGGGCTGTCGGTGGTGGGGTGCTAGGCACAGTCGGCGGTGGCGGCGTGCTTGGGATTGTGGGTGGTGGAGAGTTGGGCACGGTTGGCGGTGGAGGGGTGCTGGGTACAGTCGACAGTGGGGTGTTTGGTGGCGGGGTGCTGGGGACTGTGGGAGGTGGAGTGCTTGGCACGGTCGGTGGTGGTGGTGTACTAGGGGACAGTGGGCGGCGGAGTGCTAGGAACAGTTGACGGTGGCGGTGTGCTAGGGACAGTGGGTGGCGGAGTGCTAGGCACAGTTGGCGGAGGCACTGTGGGTGGTTGTGAATGGAGTGGTGGGGGTGGAGTGCTAGGCACAGTCGGTGATGGCGGGGTGCTTGGGATAGTGGGAGGTGGAGTGTTGGGCACGGTCGGTGGTGGTGGTGCATTAGGATCGGTCGGTGGTGGGGTGCTGGGCACAGTCAGTGGTGGCGGTGTGCTTGGGACCATGGGTGGTTGAGTGTTGGGCATGGTGGGTGGTGGCGGTGTGTTTGGGACGGTCGGAGGTGGGGTGCTTGGAATGGTAGGCGGTGGAGTGTTGGGCACGGTCAGTGGCAGCGTGGTGGGCACGATGGGTATGGTGGTGGCGGTGGTACCCCGATGTGATACCCGATGTGACACCACTAAACTTTAGCTCTGGATTTAAACACCACCAACTTGTCCGTGGGTGTTGCTCAAATAAGTGCAGCGCGCCCAAGAAAGATGGCAGAGACCAGTACTTGTATTTGTTTGTTTATCTATATGATGAAGTTAGTTTGTGGCTTCATCTTCTCATGAGTCATCGCGTGATATACTACCTCTGTTGTAGAAACAATACAATTCTATAATATTGTTCAGTAAAACCTTTTTTAAGTTCGATAAAATTTGTATAAAAATGCTAATATTTAACATACTAAATATGCAGATTAACTATGGAGTACGTTTTCATAAATGACATACTAATGCCTACTTGAATTCATAAATATTGATACTGTTTCGATAAACTTATTAGTCGAAGTTAAGACGAAGATTAAGGGAGTATACATGTACACATGTCCGACACCACACGTGTGCAGTTTCTATAAAGCGATAGGTTTCAACAATCTAGACATGCCTTAGGCCAATAACACCTATAGTTCCTTTTTAAGGGTGTGTTTATTTTGAGGGCAAATTTGGTTGGGATATGATCATTCATGGACTCTAGGATACAATCATGCTGCTTATTTGGTTGAATGGATAGGATGAGCAATTTTTTTGGTTGGATGGGTTAGAGTGGATGAAATTAGAATAATTGACTAATTGTACCGTTTATTTAAAAATAATAAGTTAATAACAACAAACCATACACTAATAAACACTCCGATGCCTTCGTTCTGTTTTATAAGACATGGTTTGGAATGGCACGATCTTCTAAATTACACTTTGACCATTCATTTACATTACAATATATTGTTTATGCTTATAAATTTATGACTAGGATAGTGAAATTGCTTATAAATCCAATCGGTGTCAGGTTTGTATTGTAACAGTTAAAAATTATTAGCCAAATTATTGGTCAAATATTATAAAATTTGAATCTTGATATAGCGTGTGTGCCTTATAAAAGGGAACAAAAGTAGTACACACTAACACTAATTTTGTCATGAATTACTAATTACAAATAAATATGTTAACTAGCACTACTGCTACCCTAATTAGCACACAAATCATGCACTAATCAACACACCAGCACTTATCAAAACTAATCTTGTCATCATATAATTACTAAGTAATAATTTAATATACTAATAATCCTCAATTTATTTACTAATGACCAAAATCGAAAATGTGGATGAGCTACAGTTGAGCATTAGGCTGACACACCGACCTCCCCTTCAGAATAAGGAGCTAGACAACGGTCTACTAGATTGGTATGCCAATAAGGGACAAGGACACAAGCCATATCTGGGCCATTTGACGTGAGAGAAACCAATGAACTTTCAGAAACTACTGCAGAGACACACGACTAATCATTGATGAAGTCCGTGATGATGAAATTGTGTTTGGTGCTTGTTGGGCACAAAGCACCTTAGGTCCTTGGCGTTGCTCGTGCTCAGTCCGTGTGTAATAGCCTTTTGGGTGCTGTTTGGTTTCACAAGGGAGCAGTAACACAAATAGAAATAGCTGTTGTCGCTACCTCTTACAGTGTAATGAAAAATGCTATTTGTTTGGTTGGCGAGCAGAGGGTAGAGGCGACTCGCGAGCCGAGGGCGGAGGTGACTCGTGAGCAGCGTAAATGGATAATGCCTGGAGGTGGGTGGTAATGACGTTTCACGTGTCTGTATCCGATCCATTCGTAAGCAGTTCTGCTCCCGCTGAAGCAAACACGGAATAAAGGAACTGATAGTGGCGCAAATGGTTACGGGGATAAAAACGTTGAAACAAACAGTACCTTGGTTTCTTTTATCCGAACTGCTAGCATCTGAACGTCCGTTCCGGGCGCTAGCATCCGGACGCCGGGACCTTCGTACCACACCTCGTCCCTTCCGCACGGAATCACGACCCAGCCGCCCCCAAGCTCGCCTGCTCCCCGCGCACGGAAAGGTTCGAATAGAACGGGTTTCCCATCCGCCCCCAACGCACACCCATCAGAAAATTGTTTGCAGCATCAAACAAAGCGCAATGCGAGATGAAACATCAGAACAAGTCTACTGCAACATTGGAACAAAAGCGTCTACAACAACACAACAAAGCTACTGCAATACGAGACGCAACATCAGAAAAAATACTAATGCAACAAAGAAAATTTATTTGTTGCAACAGCAAACTAAAGCTGCTGGAACAACAGAAATAAAGCGCAATGCGAGATACAACATCAGAAAAAAGACTAATGCAACAAAGAAAAATTACTTTTTTCAACAGCAAACCAAAGCTACTGCAACAACAGAAAACAAAACCGCAATACGAGATGCAACATCAGAAAAAAAAGACTAATGCAACGAAGAAAAAATATTGTTGCAACAGCGAAACAACACTACTGCAACAACAGAAACAAAAACGCAATACGAGATGCAACATAAGAAAAAAAAGACTAATGCAACAAAGAAATATTGCTTGTTGCAACAGCAAAACTACGCTACTGCAACAACATAAACAAAAAGCTCAATGCGAGATGCAACATCAGAAAAAAAAACTAATGCAACGAAGAAATATTACTTGTTGCAACAGCAAAGCACGCCTACTGCAATAGAGCTCGCCGGAACCCTAGCCACCGCCGCGTCCCTCAGATCCAGATCCAGAGGAGGAGTAGGAGGAGGAGGAGGAGAAGGAGGAGAATGAGGAGGAGAGCTCAAATCCAGATGAGGAGGAGGAGAAAGGAGGAGGAGGGCTCCAGAGAAGAACCCACCTACCTCGCCGGAAGCCGACGTCGTCGTCCTCCTCTCCGGTTGCATGGAGGTCGCGGAGCGAGGGAGGGAGGTAGGGAGCGAGGGAGGGAGGTAGGGAGGGAGGGAGGGCTGGCTCGTCGGAAGCCGCCGCCGTCGTCCTCCTCTCCGGTGGCATGGAGGTCACAGAGGGAGGGAGGGAGGGAGGAAGGGAGCGCGAACAGGCGGGTGCGGCAGCGAGCGTGGCGTCCGTACCGGAGAGCAGTAGCGAGAGCAGCAGCGAGCGCAGCAGTGCGTAGGAGCAGAGAGGGGGAGTGGGCGAGTGGAGCAGAGAGTGGGCGCGGGAGGTCATGGGGACGGGACAGGGACCGAACGGATAAGGAGCCCGGGGCGCGTCGCTTCTCTTCGCGTCGAGTCTTATCCACGCGTCCGGAATGTCCGACGTTTGAATCACAACATTACGGTTCTTTTATTTACCGTGTTGGGTGGTCTATAGTTATATGCCTCTCATGCTTGTAAAGTTCCAGTCCACTCTTTTTAATGAAGGAGGAAAATTCAGGACCGGTCCTCGAACTTGACAATTGGTGTCATCTAGGTTCCTATACTATCAAAATGTTATTTTTAGGTCCTTAGACTTGATTTCAGGTTTCATATAGGTCCAAATGGATCTTAACTTACACTGTACGCTGGCATGGCAATATGGGCCCACTCTCATCTTCTCTCCCTTCTCTTTCTTGTCCTTTACTCCTCTCTCCTCTCTCCTCTCCCCTAGTCTCCTCCGGTCCTCCCTCCCTCAAAGACGCCACCGCGCCGGCTGGCCACCTTCCCCTGTCCGAAGATGGTGTCGCGTGCGGCGCCGGCCGACGTCACGTGGCACGAGGGAGCCCTGGCACAGGCGCGCTCGAGGTCTGGGAAGTTGAGCACAGCGCGCGCTCGCCCTTGATGCTGAGCGCGGCGACGTCGTGCGCGTGCCGCCATCTCTGGGCACGGGAAGGTGCCGACGCCGCGGTACGCCGGGGCGGAGCTGGAGCCGTCGTCGTCTTGTGAGATGACGCATGATTTGTAGGACCTTGAGGCGCATGGCGTGCATGGCGGAGGCCGGAGGGCACGAGATTGGCTTGGCTGCTCCCTTTCCTTTCTTTTGCTTTCCAATTATAGCGTAGACTGTGTATAAGTAGAAGGCTAATACAATCAGAGAAGCTGCCACGGTTCGTGTGCAGCACCAAACCGAGAAGATGGGCCGCGTCGTAGCGCTACTACTACGGCAGTCTAGAGATCACGGCGCGCGACGCTGCGCCTCGGCCTTCCTCGTACGCGGCGGCGCTCCGCTGCGACGCGCGGGCCCGGAGGTGGTGGCCGCCGCGGCGACTGCGTACACGGCGCGCGTCCTGGCCGCGGGTCCTCGCGCCCGTGGTGCCCGGCTGCCGGGACCAGGCGGACGCGGACCAGCACGCGCTGCAAGAGGCCGTCGTGGACACGCTGCCTCTCGCCACCGATGCGCCCCTCCTGGCCGCGTTCCTCTGCCGCCTGCCCGCCTCCTACATGCCGCGGTCACCGAGACGCGCGCGCCGTCGCATTCACATTCGCATTCGCGTGGCAAGTCGCGCAGAGCCTTGTCGACCGGCGCGGCAGGGAAACATGGCTGGGGGCCGGTTAAGCTGGGAAGACGAGGAGGTGGTGGACGACGACGAGAAGGACTAGTCCGAGGAGGTGGCGGGCTCGAGCGATGGCCGCTTGTCCCCGGCGGCTATGAGAGAGAGAAGGGATGACAAGTGGGCCCATGGTGCCATGTCAGCGTACAGTGTGAGTTAAGATTCATTTGGACCTACATGAAACCCAAACGCTAAGTTTAATTATCCAGAAATAGTATTTTAAGAGTATAGGGACTTAGTAGACATCTCGTGCCAAGTTCGAGGACCGACCACGAATTTCCTCATCATGACTGTGTTAGGCATTTGTTGGTCTAGCTCTGGCCTGTGTTAGGACTCAACTTAGCCCTGGATCTCTTAGCCCACTAAAGATTTCCTAAGCTCAAGATATGCGTCCTTGCCCACAAATTCTATAAAAGGGAATTCAAAGATAGGACAGTTGGATGTATTCTTCTTTTCCTAGAGTGAGTTTCTTATCACTGCATCAGATGCCCCACAAGAGATTGTCCTTACCAATATCTTTATGCACACCCTGCTTTGGTTATCCACACCACTAATGCAGCTAATTTCTGATCCCAACTTCATTCCTTTTATTTATATCCGTGTTGTATCATTCGAGTGATCTAATCCCCACCTTCGTCAGTCTAGTCTTTCTTTTGATTCAACGTGAGCATAGAAGCGCCTACTTTTCGTGAATATGTGTTTTTTTTCTTTCTAAAGACAAAATAATGGGAGGAGCTGGATGGAGCATTAGTACTTTAACTAAAGACTAAAGGCATAGTGGTGATCGAACATATTGCAGGGCTGGTCGGGTAACCCCTTTTCTCTTTGTAAAGATAAAGAAGGACTAATTAAAGAGCAAAGCAACATTGATTTGAATAAATCCGTGTGCCGGTGCTTTACTTCCACAGTTCCACCTTACTTCCACACGGAGCAGAGGCTCAGTCATTCAATACAATTCAATACTTCAAGCATGAATCAGATAACAAGTTCAACAACACGTACAAAAAAAAAAAACAATACGTACAAAGCATACGCATGCATGACACATCTAATCTGATAATTTGCCATGCGGAGATGGCCATGCTTATTACAAGCGGAAAACAGAGCTGTCACTGAACCAGCGGCCATCCTGCAGGGAGCGAGGCCGGTCAATGAACCAGCGGAGACAAACCATTGCTACGGCAGGTGCAGTTGCACACCGACAAGCGGTGAACTAAACACACATGGACCAATCAAATCATGGAAGGCACGCACATGTTGGCGAACGCGAAACTGAAGAGGCAGCAGACAGGCACTCCAACTCCAGATGCATGCAATTGGCGTCGGCGGCGAGCAGGAATTATTAACGGGATGATGGCTTTCTCTGGAATGGACAAAATAAGTAAAAATGATTATTGGAAGCTGATCGGGTGGATAAAAATAGTATACGATAGCTAATATAATTAATTAATAATGGAAACTGAAATCGCAAGACGTACCGATCGATTAACTGGATGATTTATCAATCTTGCGCTTGGGCATGGTATATTCATTCATCTGAGATAGCTCTCGATGACGACCCGCTCGCGGCGCGAAGCGAAAGCTGGGGGAAGCATGGGCTTGTAGCTGCCATGGTGTGAGTGTGTGCCATCCCAGCACAGCTTGTTCCACCAGGCCAGCTCGCCGCTCACCTCCACGGCCTTGTCTGGTTGTTGGTGGAAGCGTGGGAGGTGGCGCAAGCTCCAGCAGCCGCGGACGTGGAGCTCCTCCCACGCAGGCGCGATCAGCATGGGGTTGTCGACGTGGAGATGCTCCAGCAGTGGCAGCTCCTGGAGCCGTATCCTCCGGAGACATGGGAGCGTGTAACCAGCAGGAGATGAATGAGGACCATCGTCATAGAAAATTGCCTTGAGGTTGTAGCAGCACAGGATGTCCAGCGTCTCAAGGCTTGGTAGCTCACAGAAATAACGTGGAACGATGCCCTCCAACCTCGGGCAGTACTCTAAGAAGAGGTGCTTCAGTGCATTGAAATTATCACCACCACCACCACGGTAGAAATGGGTTAGACTTCTGAGACGGGAGACATGTGCATTTTGTAGAGATAGTACATCCCGGTTATGACTGAAGACCTGCACCATCCGATGGCACCGTCGGAGCATGCACTCCTCTAGCTCATCGAAACTACGATCACCCAGATCACTGAGACAGGAGACATGAGTATCACCCAACATGCTAATCGATTTGGTGACTGTCAGAAGATATGCCAGACCACGGGGATACCGATCAGCAGCTGAGATCTCCACGTGACGCTTGGTCACCCGAAAGGGAGGTACGTCATCCATTGACACCATAGAGACTCCGTCTGTCAGATACAGACGGTTTATATCAGCGTAAGCTGGTGGTGCCATCTGAACCTTGTTGATCATCACCATGTCCTCTTCATCCTTTAACTTGCTGCTTGTGGACTTGCATGATGTAACTCGAACATAGAAAGTTGTCAAAAGTTCTCCAGCCCTTACTGAATTCATGGTGTCATAACCGAAGCTATAAAACAATCTGGAATCACTTATGCACACCTGAGCACCTTGTGGATGATCCGAATGATTAATGGTTCTGTTTGAGCACTGATCCAAGCAAAACACATCCGGGAGTCTCTGCAGCTTATGCCAAGGAAATCGTCTCAGGGAAGGAACACCCAAGAGAAACAATTTTCTAAGCTCTGGCAGATTAGGGATGCTGTCTGGGAGCTCCTTGATAGCCGTAGCAGATAGATCAAGCTCCTCCAAAGCACCAACCTCCTTAATGTCAACAAACTCCAACTTTCTACATCCACGCAAGGACAGTCGCCTCAACAACAAGTTCTTGTTCTCAATTAGCTTCAGTGATCGAAGATTCTTCATCTCTTCAAATATCTCCATAGGAAAAGATTTTATTTGAGTCCCTGTGAGCTCGAGTTTTGTTAGACTAGACAAAGCACCAACGGAAGGTGGCAATTCCTCAAGGTTGGAGCACTTGACAAGCAAGAGCTCTTGCAGATTAGGCATGCTACAGAAGAAGTCGTTGTGGAATGTGTTTATATTTGAGTAGGAAAGATCAAAGCAGAGCAAGTTGAGATTTTTGCTGCTATTGATTTCATTGAGAGTAATTTCAGTGTTGGGGAAGCTGAATGGACTCGTGAGGTTAAAGCAGCCCCTAAGGGAAAGGTACTGGAGTTCTTGGAGGTAGCAGATTGATGGAGGAAGTGATTTTAGTGGAGTGTAGGAGAGATCAAGAGCACGAAGACAGTTGAGTTTGGCAAAGAAATGATCGGATTCAAGCTTCATGAGCAACCTTGATTGCTGTGAGCAATGCCTTAAAATGAGTGTTGTTGGGCCACTAGCTCCGTAGCTCAACCATTCCCTGCTTAAATGCCATCCTTGGTCTCCCACATGTGAGATCCACTGCATGTGTTCCAACCTAGGATGGTCTCCGTCGCAAAGTTCATCGGTTGTGTGGTGCTCTGCGATGAGGTTGTGACATGCTAGGAAGTGTGCAGCAGATTTTGTGGCTTCTTCAGCTTCAGTCGTCACAGGAGAAAAGGGGATCTCCAGCAAGGAGTACTCTCGGAAAGCTTCAAGGATGAGATTTCCAACTTGGTATATATCACTGTATTTGCCATCATAACTACTGCCTGTAGTCTCCCCCGTTCTTTCTGTGTCGATGACAAGGATGCATTGTGCAGACCACTGGCGTATCAGCTCATCTGAAGTAATGTCGGCTAATGCAGCAGATCTCTTCTGGCCTCCATCTCCATGAGGCGATGAACAGTGGGGGGAAAGGAGCATGGTGGCGTAGTGAAAGCACCGGACAACCACGTGGTGCCAATATTGCTCGTCTTTGTGGGCGACCGCAGCCAAGATGTACTTGGCCGCTTGATGCAGTGAGTAGAGAGTAAGAATCACCATATCATCCCCACTAAAAGATTCGATTAGACAAGAATAATCTGCTCTTGAGTACACATCTTGAGTGGTGGTGGATACGCACCAAAAGGAGTCTTTCCACCCAGGGGCAGGAAAGCATAAGCCCTCTGTTGAAGCAGTAAGGTTGATGGGCTTGATGGGCTCGTCGAGGTTCTCGACCACCAGCAGGTACTTCTTCATCACTAGCTTTTGGATTATTTGAGGTACTTCAAATGATGTTGAAAGCTTATGCAGTGTTCTTGAAAGCTTATGCTGTAAGGACGAGAGGCCATAGGTATAGTACCGCAGCTCGTCATCCTCTTCCAAGAGCCTGTCGTATTCTTGCTCCTGCTCTTGGTCGAGTAGCCCGAGCTGCTCCGCCACTTTGAAATGCAGCTTGTCATTAATGCTCAGTTCCGTTCCTGCCAGCTGTGCTGCTGCTCGCTTCATGTCCACCTCTATCACGTGGTCATAGGGGCCATGTCTCTTGATCTTTACGTCCCGAGTGATGCTTGAGATAGCTCGTGTGAAACATGCTGTGGGTCCGACCCCAACATTCCACATCACCAATCTAAACCGATCGAGTTTTTGCTCCAAGTCTCGATACGCAGGGCTCTTGAGATATCCATCCAGCCTAGCCGCACAAATAGAAAAAAAGGACCGGTTAAGTGCATGATCAAACAACTTGCGCTCTCGACGTACGGGTCAGTAACTACCTACTTAGCTATCCTCTTTTTTTTACACGTGCATGGAGTCCTACATATAGTTTGCTTCTTGTTAATTAGCGAGAAATTTCTACTCCACGTGGAGTACGATTTTCAACACTCTGTGTGAAGACAAGTAATAAACACTTGTGCTGAAGTCGATACTAGATGTTCTTGTTCCTGAACATACAAAATCACCTTTTTGCGCATGTTAATTTTATGGACAAATCTATTTCATGTTAATAATATATCGGAGTGAAAATGCTCCCGTTGGTAGTAGGCATGCGAAAGATAAAGAAATAATTTTTCCCAGTATCGTGTTATTCTTTTTCTTAAAAAACAGTATAGACGTAGATGCTAATATATATACACGCACGCACACTCATCAGTATGAATATATACATGCTTATCCTATCTCTGTGAGCACCTCTAGGATACTGAGCTGAGCCAATAAATATCAAACTTGACGAGAAGTCAGCATATGCACTTAATTTGCTGGGCACCTTGTTTACCACAACGTTAATTCATAGAACAAATCCAAAAAAATGTGAGCATATGTGCTATTAAACTCGGTGTTGCATAAGATTACTAATGTATATGATATCGAAGCATTAACAAATTATCTCAAATTATAAGTAATCTAAGTGAATTAACTCTCGCATACTATTTATTAACGTCCCATGCCTCATTCACATGCGTACAGATCTTTAATGTCTATCATGATGCAACTCCACCCTGAAAATATGGTTAGCAGAATATCTCACTCTGACTAAGGGTTGCATCATTTGTTTTACCTCGTGATATGTCATAAAAAAATTTATGATACCTTAAATTTCAAAATAGAGAGAGTATATAGAGAGATCAAGCTAGCGTTCATAAAGTGCGAATAACAGAAGCTTTCTGTAAATTTAAAGAAAATATAGAAATATGTTAAAGATAACATACCAGAAGTCGATACTTCGTAAACGATCACGCCATAAATGCAATGTCTCGGTGTCAACAGAAAATGATGATGCCATGACTTAAGTTTATGTAGTAGAGGACCAAATTTCTCAGTTAACAATACCTGTGAGCAACAAAAGTATTTGCATGAGCTTATTAACACGAAAAGATGGTTAAAAGGACTCAAATGCCCATATAATACGAGGAATACTAGTCCATCAACCCGTGTTCTCGCACGGACTAGAATTTTAAATGGTGTACTATTAATATATTTTATTTGATTAATAAAAAATTTACTTATACTAAATTGTGGTTGGTTTACCACGTACTTATACTAAAAGGATATCGCTATGGATTTTGTGGCTGGTTTACCACGTACTCCATAAGGGAGGGATGCTATTTGGGTTGTTGTGGATCGCCTGAGTAAGGTGGCTCATTTTATTCCTTACCGTTCTACAAATTCAGCAAGTGACTTAGCTCCAATCTATATGCGTGAAATTGTGAGACTTCATGGGGTGCAAAAAACCATTGTTTCTGATAGAGACGCTAAATTTGTTTCCAAGTTCTGGGAGAGCTTGCAGAGTGCCTTGGGAACTAATGTGATACTTAGCATGGCTTTTCATCCTCAAACGGATGGTCAATCCGAGCGTACAATTCAAACTTTGGAGGATATGCTAAGGTCATGTGTTCTGTCATGGAAAGGAAGCTGGGAGGAGCATTTGCCTCTTGTGGAGTTCGCTTATAACAATAGTTACCATGCTAGCATTCGTTGTGCACCTTTTGATGCCCTTTACGGAAGGAAGTGCAGGTCACCACTTTGTTGGGAAGCAGTGGGTGAAAAGGCAGCTCTCGGACCAGATTGGGTTCTAAGGATGACTGAGCGTGTTGCTGAAATTTGGCAACAAAAGCTAGCTTCATAGAGCAGGCATAAAAGTTATGCTGATGTTACGAGGCTGAGACCTGGAGTTTCAGGTTGGGGATCAACTACTTTTGAAGGTTTCTCCTAATAAAGGTGTAGTGAGATTTGGGGTTAAAGGAAAGCTTAGCCCAAGGTATCATGGTCCTTTTCCAATATTAGAACGTGTTGGAAAGTTGGCTTACAGATTGGAGCTACCCAATTCTATGAGTGGTGTGCATAATGTATTTCATGTTTCCATGCTGAGAAAATACCTACGGGACCCAGAGCAACATATGACCTTGGAACCAGAAACCATCAAGGAAGACTTGACCTTTGAGGCACGTCCTGTAAGAATTTTAGAGGAGGCTGATAAAGTCTTGCAACGAAGGACGCTCAAGTATCTGAAGGTTCTTTGGACTAATCAAATAGAGCAGGAAGCGACTTGGGAGCTCGAGTCGAGAATGCAGTAGGGCTCCTTCCCGACACCTTCGGAGGAGCCTTACCAAATGTTTTGTACGAGGAGACGTTTTTCAGTGAAAAACAGACGAGCCGGAGCCATTTTAGAGGAGCCTTCCTCATGAGGAGCCCTACCAAACACCCCCTAAGTTGGTTATACCATTTTTCTTGTGTGAAAAAAAATCATGATAGAACTACCATATACTGTATTTAGAGAGTGATGTAGGGTCTATTTCATTCAGCTGTAGGCTATGAAAAAACTATTGTGAGCTATGAAAAAGCTATTGTGAGTTGCGCTGTGAAAAAGATATAGGCTGTTTGATTGAAATAACTATAAAACCTATTGTCGCGGGGTCGAAACCCCGGTAAGTATTGTTGTTCGTCGGGTGTCACAAAGTGTGAGGTCTCCTGTGGCTCGGGTGGACTCAAGAACACAAAGAACTTAAAGATCACACGGGGGACATAGAGGTTTATCCTGGTTTGGGTTATCGGGGCCCTATGTCTAGCAGTTTGATGATCTTTGTATTCAAGAGCACCCAAATCGGGGGGTTCCAACAGAATATAAGAGGGAGATTTGGCAGGGGATCGCTCGGTGTAGATCCTAGGCTCATCGACGGTGAGGTCTCCTGATGAGGAAATCACTCCTTCGGATGCACCCGCTGATCCTCCAAACAATATGCAAGGTCTAATGATCCGAACTCAAATGCGCTAGCTAAATTTAGAGGTGAGCTCGTTCTTAAACGATCATTTTCATACTTTTGAGAATAGACTACTACCTAATAAGGTTATATTTCTTAGGAACATTGGAGAGGATCATGAGGAACTTGGAGGAAGAGATGAGGCAAAGATAACCAGCAAGGACATCCAACATAAGCCGGAGGCCTGGTCCAACATGAATTCGGGTCTGCCTCGGTCTCCAGGACCAGTCTGCCATAAACCGGTCACCCAGGACGTGTCTGGACTCTGTTTTCGACGATCCACATATGGATGGAAAGATAATTTCATAAGGAAACCAATGGAAGTGGCCCGACATAAAAAATGCCTTAAGAATCAACGGGAATCATTGAAACAATTCAGCGTCCGGAATCTATCAGGGTGTTGCGTCACCGTATTTGGTCCAATGGGCCGTGTATCGTCTTTGAGCCCGTTAGGGGGGCTCGTCCAGGGTAGGCGACGACCCTAAGACCTTTGTAATCATACGTCACCGTCATCGTTAGGTTTTGGGTTTTGCTTAGATCATTCTGTCCATTGACAGTTGCCGTTCATTGGTTTGTGAGACCCCACTTTGAGAACTTAATCATACAATCTGCAGTCTGTCCCATACTTTGAGCTGCGTACTTTAAAGTTCTTGCTTGTGTTCTTCGTTTCGCAGGCAGGGATTAGCCTTTTTGGCGAGGTCAACTAGATTGGTGACACGGTTGATAACCAGAGGAGTTGTGGTGCTAAGGTTGCAGGGTTCGGGTCTTTAGATCTGAAGCCGATCGGGTGTCGTGCTACGCCTAAAACGATAGTTATCATCAACCTAACGGAAGATCGGAAATCATGTCCCCATCATCTCCTCCTCATCGGAGAGGAGGAAGACGAAGGAAAGGGTGGTGGAGCTCTCGGTACTCCTCTCGGAGTGGTTCTGCTCTCGGTGTAGAGCTCGAGCTATTCGGTGGAGAGGACTCGAATGATCTGTTCTGAATCATCTTGGTTTCGTCCTCCCTCCTCTGTAGGATCTGACCTCCCCTTATATATCGAGGTAGGTCGGGTTCATGGCAGTTTGGGGGGTCTAGTGTTTGGTCTATGTGCGCCGGAGTCCACGAGGGGCTTGCATTTTGACCGTGAGGATTTGTTAGCTTGGACTAGCCTCCACCAGGTGCACCTTCTAGAGTCTTCTTTGGTAGCGAAGGTGTCCGGCTTGAGGGGTTGCCGAGCAGGCCCGGGAGCCCCATAAGCTAGCGGAGGGGTTTTGTCCCTTTGTGTCACACCTCGTACGTGACCCTGTTGGAGGAGAGGTTGACAATGATGCGCCTGCGGTGCGGCGTTGGCGAGCCCCAGGGCCTTGGGTGCTCGGGGCGCTTGCTTCCAGCCCGGGCCTTGGCTTGCACTTGAGGCCGGGGCCAAGGATTGGGTTCGGGCTCCCATCGATCGGGAGGCTGCGGCTCGGGTGAGCCTTCGAGCCCCAAGCAGAAGAGGGGTACGTGCTCGGGCTCGGCCCAGTCCTAAGCCGGAGGGTGCGTGCGAGCGCACCTGAGGGGTGTAGCCCCTGAGCTGTCCTGGAGGGATCGGTCGGGGGTCCTTCGGTCGGGAACCTCTTACCTAGGGAGTTACATAGCCCTATGTTATGACCTCGTCACCTACCACCATTTCTTTAACTCCCTTGAAACAGCTATAAAACGTCTCTCTATTCCCACCCACATGGAAAAGCTGAAAGACAGAAGTAGAGTCCAAGGTGCTACGAAAATTATACTACGTGAAAGCAGGTGCTTCTAGAAAATAGCTCTGGTTGTACTCATTTGGCTGGCTTTTTGCTTTTTGGTAGCAAAAGCACTTTTTAGTAGCCGAACCAAACATTGTTTTCATAGTCTTTCTGTTAGAGCATGTTTAAAAGGCTTTGTCAAACTCACTCTCTAAATCATCAAGTAAGGAGTCATTTGAATAAAAGCTGCTCTCTATATCTTTCCACCCTCTAGTAGCTTCTCTATATTTTGTCTACACTCTAGATAGCTAACCCCATTCTCTATCTTTTGCTAGTGAGAAATCTAGAATAGATGATGGCAACATTTGGAGATATAATTAAAGATGTTGTACGTTGGAGGGCATTTTTTTCACCAAATCCTCTATTATAAGGATTTTTTTGAAAGCGTGCTATAGCACGTGCTTCATTAAGTGGATTTGGGAAACAATACAAGCTCCGTAGCCTTCGTCACGACGAGATGCCGTTTGGGAATAGGGGCGCACACTGGACACAGATCACCGCCAGGCGGTGGAGACTAACGGCTGTACTAACTAAGTAACGATTGGTGTGACGTTGCTTCTAGGATTTGGCCGCATGGGTCAAGTCACCTGAGCGGTGAGCGACGCCAGACTCCCATACCCGGATATAAAGAGGCTCTTGGTTTCTTGGAGTTCCTCGTAGTGGAGAGTAAGAAGTGTGGTTTTGGAGAGTGAAAAAGATGGAGAGTGATTTAGAAAGTCTATTGCACTTTAATTTTTTTGTTTTCTAACTTTATGATAAAGAGCCATGTGATGGGAGAGTGTCTTGGAGATGCTATTACAAGTTTTAAAAGGTACAATTAAGAAAATTATTTTGGTCTATGTCAAAAGTATAAATTAAATATTAGTTTCTACTCCTATCCTACTAATATATATGATATCCAAGCATTAACAAATTATCTCAAATTATAAGGATTCTAAGTGAATTAACTTGCGCATACTATTTATTAACATCCCATGCTTCACTCACATGGGTACAGATCTTTAATGTCTATCGTGATCCAACTCCATGCTCAAAATATGGTAAGCAGAATATCTCACTCTGACTAAGGGTTGCATCATTTGTTTTACCTCATGATATGTCATAAAAAAATTTATGATACCTTAAATTTCAAAATAGAGAGAGTATATAGAGAGATCAAGCTAGCGTTCATAAAGTGCAAATAACTGAAGCTCGCTGTAAGTTTAAAGAAAATATAGAAATATGTTAAAGATACATACCAGAAGCTGATACTTCGTAAACGATCACGCCATTCATGCAATGTCTCGGTGTCAACAGAAAATGATGATGCCATGACTTAAGTTTGATTAGTAGACGACAAAATTCTCGGTTAACAAAACCTGTGAGCAACAAAAGTATTTGCCGCAGCTTATAACGTGAAAAGATGGCTAAAAAGGAAATAAAAATAAAAGTAAATTCCACTAGCGGTTGTCGAACCTGTCCCGAGTTCTTATCTAGGCATCAGTACTTTCGAATTGCACATTCAGTTCCCTAAACTTGTCCCAAATTCTCATCCAAGTCACGATACTTTTAAATTGCACATTCAGCTCTCTAAACTTGTCTTAAGTTCTCACCATGGTTTTGATACTTCCAAAATACACACTCAACTTCCTAAACTTGTATTACTATCTATACCATCCTGGTACATCCCCTTCCCTACAATACATGGCATATGCCCACCACACTCGTGCAAACACACCCCGCTGCACCACGTTCGTCCACCCATAGTGGTGTAGCGCTCAGGGGTCGAGATGTGTGGCAAGAGCTTAGGAAGGATGTGTAGACCTAGCTTCCTAGGACCTGCTACGCCACTTGGCCACCCATGCCATGCTTGCCCTACTGCACGTCCAAGCCAAGCCTTCTCCGTCGCAGTCTTCCTCGATTTCGCTTTTTCGACTCATTCCTCCTCCATCTCACCGTGGTGTCAGCCCCTGCCTTGCGGCCATTGCATTCAACACCACCACTGCCACCACCTCATCCACACCCCTTCCTCTCCCTCAACTTGTATGAACTCATGCTCATTCTCGCCATCTCCTCGCACTTGGTTTCTCACTCTCCTAGTCTTCCTCACCTCCCTCGTCAACAACAGGGCCATCGCTACAGTGCCATTGTAACACGCGGCATGGCGGCAAGGTTGGGCATGGCATGGCCCACTGCACCGACGATACAACATAGGCCGTCGTGGAGTAGTAGGGTGAGCATGGTGCAACTCCACATGGCTAGTGGGTAAGGCGGGCATGTGTGGTGTAGCGGATGTGAGGATGGTAGTGCAGGGGGTGGATGAACCATAATGATAAAATAATACAACTTTAGGGATATGAGTGTGCAATTTCCAAGTACCATGACCGGGATGAGAATCGGGATGAGTTTAGGTAGTTGGGTGTGCAATTTGAATGTACTGGAACCGTGTGCATATGTAATTTTCAATAATTATTTGACTTTTTAGCCAACGATTATATAGATAAATTTGTTTTTATTTTTTTGCAATACATATGCGCACGTACTGGAAGCCGTATGCTGGGCATACCTGGCATATCCCTCTAGATCCAATATGGCCCCATATTGACGCATCCAGAATGTAAGATACAGAATCAGCTCCACATTTTGACCTGTAAAAAAAACACAAAAACATTTTTATGTCTACGTAGTAGCATTATGACTAATTGTGTTGCTTCATATATATGATTTCCTTGCGACAAACTAATTCTACTTACTAATATGGTGTTGTAGACCACATAATAGAAAAAGGGGAAGAACCAGTTATGACCAGAGGTTAAAATTTTCAGGTGGGGTAAATATAGATCAATTGCCCTATAAATTACTTTTCAAAGAGATAACATCACCACTGATAGGAGCAAGATGCTACTTTACTAATTGATTGACATTTGACAAAATGTCCAAGCGAGATCATTAGCCTATATCAAGTTACCTTCTAAGTCTTTAACAATATCTCGTCATAATCGTTTTGAAATTTTTGTATGAGTTTAGTTAAAATTAATGTTAATCAAGAGCCTTCAAAAAAATAATGTTAATCACTGATGTAGTTATTTTTACCTCTGCTTTTGCCAATGGCGTCATTGTTTATGGTAAAATTGCCAGGAATAACTTCGTGTGCTATGACGTCACACAATTCCTTCTCCGAAAAATCAATTCTTAAGGCTGAAGGTTGCCACTATATATGTTTTCTCCAGAAGCACTCACTCCTTTGTGACCCTGAGAAAACACGAGCAGCTCACACAGCCATTACATTACTCGGATTTTCTGAGCATTGGTAATAATGAAACAAGGAAGAAGGATATTATTACCTCGTGCTAGAATCGATGATGTTATGTGGATGAAAATCATTTACTCAGATGACTTGGGGGGATTCAGTTTGAAGGAGCTTGTACCATATGTTTGTTTTTGGTATATCCATTTATCTGTTACTAGAAGAAGCAATTACTTGCTAGACATCAAGTATGAAATCATCAAACAGACAAAAAAAAGTCAATACTATAAGAAGAGTCTAAGTGGTAGCATAAAAGAACAGCAGAAAACGAAGATTTTTTTTTGTTTTTTCAGTTGAAAACTAAGAAAGAAGAACAGGGCCTCAAAACAAGATCTGGAAGAAAGCTAATGGGAAACAATATATTTGCAAGAAATATGGTAATGCTTTGTTTTCGTTAATGGATTGAGAAAAAATAGATGAAACATAACGGTATATGAAGCAGTGAATGAAAGCCAATGGGAAACAAGAGAATGAAAAACAAATTGTTGTTTGGTGGTGGTGGGAGGATTTGTGGAGGATAGATGGATTTTCTTATAGTATATTAGTCACTCACTCAGTTCGGAACCTGAACGGAAGAGAGAATGGAAATGAGTGAACAAGAAGGGGTAGCTGGGAAGAGGGACGGCACTGCAGTACTCTCGCTTATATACACCAAAAGAGGGACGCTATTCTCTGGTTATGATTATGACAACACGCAGAGGTGAAAGGATGCATCTCTCTGAAATCTAGTAAATATTAAAGCTGAGAATACTTTAGGAATGGATCTTACAATGTCCAAAGAAAAAAAGGTAACTTGCAGGTTTATAAAGAACAAAAGTATCTCAGGATGGAGTGACAATCGTTCCAAGGCACAATGGCATGGCTTGATAAAGCACACAAGCAGAGTAATCGAAGACTGTAGTCGTAATATTTTCTTTGTTGTTGCGGTAATTCACAATTTATCTAAAGGACTGAGCCTGATTGAAACAAGAACCCTTTCATCAGCATGGCTAAAGTGTTGTTATGTTCATGCACACGGTTGGACCAACTTGTTATAACATTATTTTTTGAAAGAACTTGGTATAACATTGGCAAATCCTTCAGAGACATAGCTCAAATCCTTCATTCCATTGGAAAATTCGCTCGTAACCTCTTGCAAAAAACAGTCTCAAAAAAATGTTCAAACAGTAAGTAGTGTTTACTTGTTTGTCTGGTAACTTCCCTGTAAGATTTTATCAAAAAAAAACTTCCCTGTAAGATCAAGTGTAACACCCTAGAATTTGCATTCCTTTGAAATAGCCTAAATTGATTTAATAATGCAATTATGTGAGCATTCCAATGTCGGGAAATAATGATTTTCGCCACTAACTTGGTTAGGACAATGCAAGAGATTTACGCCGTGTTAGGCTGGCTGATTTTCGGCTGATGTCGATGCTGCTGCTAATTTGTTGTGAGAGAAAAATACTGTTCCATGGCTGAAAAGTAATGCTGATTTTGGCAGCAAAACGGCTAGCTGAGAAGAGGGAGTCATCTGTCCGCTGAAGTACTCTCTTATATACAGTAAGGGAGAGCAATATTCTCTGTGTACCACAGCACACGAAGGAGAAAAGATGCATCTCTCTGAAGTCTGAAAGCTAAAGACTAAACCTGAGAATACTATATGCTATCTCCTCATATATGAATTCAAGTATATATATCCAATTTGTATGGCTCATCAATGAGAAACTTCTCTTAAAATTCTCGTAGAGCTGAGAGTACTCTCTTTCTCTTACAGAGGGACAATATTCTCTGGTTAGTGAAGGAACGTATCGTACCATGCATGTTCAAAGAAGAAAAAGGTAACCTGATGGTTTGAAGAACAAAGGGCATCTCAGGATGGAGTGACAATCGTGCCAAGGCATCTCAGGATGGACCAACTTTGTAAAGCATTGACAAATCCTTCTGAGATAGTTGGAGTCCTTCACTCTGTTGGAAAATTCTCTGGTAATTACCTCTTGGAAAAAATTCTCTCTCAAACTGCTCAAAGAGTAGAAGTGATTAATTGTTTTTCAGGTATCGTTCCTGTAAGATCAATTTTCAGCAGCCAGAGCTTGGCATGCCTAAAATTTAACCTACATTTATTTTTCTCTAATTAAGTACTGGCCCAGCCATCAGTAGTAAAAAAATGGCTCCAAGCCTCTAACTTCTTTACATGAAAGGGAAAGACAAAAAAAAAAAAAAATAGATCTCATCATTCGGGCCTCGTCTGACTTGTTTCCTTCTGAATATGTAGATATATAGCATTCATGGCACTACAAGAAAATAGAAAAACGAAAGTACTTGGAAGTGTTGTGCTTTTTTTGACACATTTTTTCTTATAAATAATAATGGAAAGCCGCCGACAATATAAGTGATTCTTTGTATTCTTTAATTGATTGCAAGAAAATTAATAAAACAAGGCAGACTAACAGTATTGGAAGCAGGTTTTTTTTTGGTGACTTCTACAACATCCGCTGATTAAAAGGCTCAATTGTAGGTATGAAGAACGGCCAAGAGTAATGAAGAAACAAGCTGATATTTGTTATTTTTGGGACCTGTGAAGATAGACGGACTTTTTTAGTGACTTTTACAACATCCACTAGTTAGTCACTTCTTTAATAACCTGAAAGAAAGCGATAGCAAGAAAATGGGAGAACAAGAACAGCTGGAGGCAGCAAAACAAATATCAGCAGTTCAGCACGTATAACAAAAGCTGGGAAATAATAAATACTGGAACAGAGGGTGCGTATTCTCTTGTTAGGACAACACGCAAAGGATGCATCTCACTGAAAGCTAAGAAGGATGAAGGAATGAATCATATCATCTTCAAAGAAGAAAAGGTAACCTGCAGGTTAAAGGAAACAGGGGATAACTTGAAATATACGTCTCATAGGGCATCTTACGATGAAGAGTAATCACCGAGCCGTGGCACATTGGTGGTATCCGCTGGCAGAATGGGAGGCTTTGAAGCAGTAGTCAGACTGTCGGAGAGTTGAGTTCTTTTCTTCTCGATGCTTTGTGTTTCATTCAGAGGGAGAGGGTCTAATACTGCTACAGCACGTACTTGTGCTAAACATTCCGGTTATACAGATTGGTCAGTTTAGCAGGCCAGGTAATTGTCCTTGCTTCCTTACACCTCTGCTTCAGGGCGACTGTAGTAACAGCCTATGTTCTAATTAATTAAAGATCTTCGCTTCTAAAAAGAAAAGGTACAGCAATGGACACCCAGCAAGCATACCAATAGCAACCAAGGCAGATGGATGATCCTTGCATAAACTAGGAAAAGGAAGGCGTTGCTTGTGGCACGGGCGAGTATTATGCTGGCACACGAGGATAAGATGGCTAGGTTATCTTTGTCAAAGCTAAAGGTGACTAGTGTTCCCTCAAAAAAAGTGATTAGTGTTCAATGAATCATGCACGTTTAAAGCATACAGGGAAAACATGCCATGTTCTTGTGAAAAGACAACTCACATTGGATTGATAACTGCACCACGCATGGCACATCTCAAAGTACACGAACAAAATGATAGTAGCGTAGTGCATGTATGGCTTCAGTGGCATTTCATTAGTATATAAATTATTTTTGAACACGACTCCTATTTCTAATAGAGACGGAGGATATAAGAAACCACCGGTAAGTATGGTGAGGAGCACCGCAACTACAAACCGCCATGCAAATACATTTTCAGCGACGGTTCTGTTAAGTAAACCGTCACTCAAAATATACCTATTTTCAGGGATAGTCGGCTTAAAAGAACCGACTCTGAAAATAAGATTTTCAAAGATAGCGGCTTATGTCAACCATCTATGAAAATAGGTGATTTCTAGGGACGATTTTGTTAAGTACACTATCCCTAGTAATCGATTTTCAAGGGCGATCGATAAAGTCAACCATTCATAAAAATAGCTGCGGTGCAAATAAATTCATATCTTTTTCAAATGAACTTCGATGATGATAAAGTTTATATCCAATTTGTGGAGCCCGACGAGTTCTAAAACTTTTAGTTATAAAATTTTAGTTTGAGATCCTTTACGGTTCCAGATATATAAATTAAGTTCCCAGATTTTGAATTTCCATTTTTTAAAATTTTCAAATAACCTTGGATAAAGACACGCTCTATATCAAAGTTGTAATTCTCGACGAGATCTAAAACGGTGTGACCATGCTTTACTTCCACCATAATTCCACATGGAGCGAACTAAAAGAATACCGGCTCGGTATTTGAAGCACGAATCAAGCACCAACAAGTTCAACAACACGTATAAAGCACACGCACACATATAATAATTTAGCATACGGAGGTGGAGATAGAGCTGTCACTGAGACATTATATATCGTACTTGTAGCAAGCAAACTTATTACTATAGTGTACATCACCTTCACACGGCAAGCAAGGTCACTGTACAAAAATGAAGCAATCTCATAACACACGATACAATATGTAACACAGTGGAATCTGGTTCAGCGGCCACCGCTGGATGCGCTGTCCTTCTGGAAGGCTGGTCGATGAACCAGCGAGACAAACCAAACCTTATTATTTTGAAAAACAAATACCATAGGTACGGGTATGCTATGTGTACTTGCACACCGAGAGCGACGAACTAGTAACACATGGAACCAATCAAATCTTGGAAGACGCGCACACGTTGGTGGAACTGAAGATGCTGGCAGACATGGTGATGATAGAGTGGGTGACTCCAACTCCGGATGCTAGCTGCTGTGGAATGGACAAAATAAATAAATCTGATAATAAATATTGGAAGTTGATCGGGTGGATATATGATAGGTAATGATGGAAACTGAAATCATATGACGGACGTACCGATTAACTGGATGCATGATCGCTTGGGCATTGGTAGCTCATTCATTCATCTGAGGGAAGCCTGGGTGCGGGGGTGCGTCGTCGTCTGCTCAGTTTGTCCCACCACGTCTGCTCGCCGCTCACCTCCACGGCCTTGTCTGGTGGTTGGTGGAAGCGTGGGAGGTGGTGCAAGCTCCAGCAGCCGCGGAGGTGGAGCTCCTGGAGACGTATCCTTCGGAGACACGGGAGCTTGTAATCACCAGAAGAAGAAGAGCCGTTGGAGTAGAAAAATGCCTTGAGGTTGTAGCAGAAGAAGATGTCCAGTATCTCAAGTCTTGGTAGCTCACAGTCACCTGGCACGATGCCCTCCAACCTCGGGCAGTACTGTAGGGCCAGATGCTTAAGTGCAAAGAAGTGACGACAATAATACAATGATGTTTTGCTGTAGAAATGGGTGAGACTTTTGAGATGGGAGACAAATGCATTCTTCGGATACTGCATCGCCGCGTCATTAAAGACACGCACTGTCTTATGGCAGCTCCTGGAGCCGTATCCTCATAGAAAATTGCCTTGAGGTTATAGCAGCACAGGATGTCGAGCGTCTCAAGGCTTGGTAGCTCACAATCACGTGGAACGATGCCCTCCAACCTCGGGCAGTACTCTAAGAAGAGGTGCTTCAGTGCATTGAAATTATCACCACCACCACCACTGTAGAAATGGGTTAGACTTCTGAGACGGGAGACATGTGTGCATTTTGTAGAGATAGTACATCCCGGTTATGACTGAAGACCTGCACCATCCGATGGCACCGTCGGAGCATGCACTCCTCTAGCTCATCGAAACTACAATCACCCAGATCACTGAGACAGGAGACATGAGTATCACCCAACATGCTAATTGATTTGGTGACTGTCAGAAGATATGTCAGACCACGGGGATACCGATCAACAGCTGAATCTCCACGTGACGCTTGGTCACCCGAAAGGGAGGTACGTCATCCATCGACACCATAGAGACTCCGTCTGTCAGATACAGACGGTTTACATCAGCGTAAGCTGGTGGTGCCATCTGAACCTTGTTGATCATCACCATGTCCTCTTCATCCTTTAACTTGCTGCTTGTGGACTTGCATGATGTAACTCGAACTTAGAAAGTTGTCAAAAGTTCTCCAGCCCTTACTGAATTCATGGTGTCATAACCGAAGCTATAAAACAATCTGGAATCACTTATGCACACCTGAGCACCTTGTGGATGATCCGAATGATTAATGGTTCTGTTTGAGCACTGATCCAAGCAAAATGGTGAAGTCCGTTTCACATTTTAACAACTTCACAAAATGGACATTTTTGGTTGTCAACAGTGCGCCAATTAATGAGAATGATCTCAGACTAGACAATACAGCAATTGAAGGTGGCAATTCCTCAAGGTTGGAGCACATGACAAGCACGAGTGCTCACAGATTAGGCATGCTATAGAAGAAATCGCAATGGAACATGTTTATATTTGAATAGGAGAGATCAAAGAAGAGCAAGTTGAGAGTAGTTTCAGTGTTGGGGAAGCTGAATGGACTCGTGAGGTTAAAGCAGCCCCTAAGGGAAAGGTACTGGAGTTCTTGGAGGTAGCAGATTGAAGGAGGAAGTGATTTTATTGGAGTGTAGGAGAGATCAAGAAGACGAAGACAGGGGAGCTGGGCAAAGAAATGATCGGATTCAAGCTTCGTGAACAGCTTTGAGTGCTGTGAGCAATGCTCTATAATTAGTGCGGTTGGGCCGCTGGATCCCTGTCGTCTCAGCCACTCTCTGCTTAAACACCATCCTTGGTCACCCACATGTGAGATCCACTGTGTGCACTCCAACAGGTCGAGTAGATTATTATCCTCGCAGAGTGCATCCAATTTGAGGTGCTCTGCTATGAGGCCATGATATGCTAAGAAGTGCGCAGCAGTCTTGGTGGCTTCATCACCTTGTTTTGCTGGAGAAGAAGGCAGGTGCAGCAACGAATACTCACTGAAAGCCTCTAGAATGACATTCCCAACTTGATATATGTCATCGCCGTCGCCGTTGTACTTGCTGTCAGCAGTAACCGGGATGCCTTGCCTTCTCGTCCAACACGACATCGCACGAGACAAACACCTTGTCTCCGCATGGGTCGTAGAGCCGGTATGCCTTGGTACCCTCCGCGTAGCCCAGGAACACCATCGGTGTGCTCCTATCCTCCAGCTTGGTAAGGATTGGCTTCGTCTTCCTGACGTGGCCGATGCAGCCGAATGTCCGGAGGAAGGACACACTCGGCTTCCATCCATACCAAACTTTGAACGGCGTCTTGCCCATCAGGGCCTTGGTCGGAGCGCAGTTGAGGATGAACACCGCAGTGGTCACCGCCTCACCCCAGAACCTTGCCGGCATTCCCTTGGCCTTCATCATGGATCGAGCCATGCCGACCACCGTCTGGTTCCATCGCTCCACCACGCCATTCTATTGTGGCGAGTACGGCGTGATGTGGTGTCGCACCACGCCCTGATCCGCGCAGTACGCAGTGAACTCCACCGAAATAAATTCGCCACCCCGATCAGTCCTCAGCGTGCGGAGCTTCTTGCCGCTCTCAGCCTCCACGCGCATCTTGAACTTCTTGATCGCCGTCGCCGCTTCGTCCTTGCTCATCAGGAGTTGCAGCCACATGTAGCGACTGCAATCATCCACGAGCAGGAGGAAGTACCACCAACCACCGCTTGAAGCTGGCGTGATCGGCCCGCAGAGATCGCCGTGGACGAGCTCGAGAGCGTCACCCGCGCGATACTTGGCCGCCTTTGAGAATGGCAACCTCCTCTGCTTCCTGACCAGGCAGCTGTCACACAGCTTGCCTCTGTGCTTGATGTGGGGTAGCCCTCGGACCATCTTCTCCAGCCAACCAAGCGCGTTGAAGCTGAGATGTCCGAACCGGGCATGCCATAGCCATGGCTCCTCGGTGTGCCTTGCCGCCAGGCACACCGGTTGCTCTACCTTCAGGTCGAGCAGGTACAACCGGTTCTGGGACCTCTTCACCTTGGTGAGAAGTCTCTGCTCCCGGTCCCTAATCCTAAGGACACCGTCCTTGATCAGTACCTCGCTACCGCGCTCATCCAGCTGGCCAATGCTGATGATGCTGGAACGCAGCTGTGGGATGTAATATACATCCATTAGCGTTCGGTGCTCCCCGTTCTGGCACCTGAAGATGATGGTGCCGCGCCCTCAGATAGCCACCCTTGAGCCGTCACCAAACTTCATCGTACCGGTAACATTGTCGTCGAGCTCGGAGAAGGCTTCCTTGGAGCCCGTCATGTGGTTGCTGGCACCAGAGTCCAGATACCACCGCTGGTCCTGGTCGGCGCCCACACGTTCGAGGTGGACTTAGGCGCGTGGTTCATCGAGGTTGACAGCCATCAGGGCCTTCCTAGGTCCTTCGCCCGCCATCACCTCTACCTCCTCCTTAGCCTCGACGTCGTGCAGTGCACAGAACGTCTCCATCAGGATAGTGGCCTCATCCTCATCATCAGCTTGCGCCAGATGAGCTTCAGCCTTCTTCTTCTGCTTGCGATTTGGGCACTCCCATGCTCAATGGCCCATCTTTCCGCAGCGCCGTCAGGCGTTGGGGTCCACCTGCTTCTTCTTCCCCGAAGAAGCCTTGTCACGGCGTGTCGACGAAATATGGTCGGCAGTCTACCTAGGGGTATGCCCAAGGTAGAAGATTATCGGCAGACAGATGCGCAAGCAACAAACAAGATGGTAACGCAAGACAGACACAAGGTTTTATCCAGGTTCGGCTGCCGTAAATGCGTAATACCTACGTCCTGCGTCTGATCGTATTGCTGTATGTCAATGAGAGATGTTTTTTAGAGGGGTCCCCTGCCCGCCTTATATAGTCCGGGGGGCAGGGTTACAGATCTGGAAACTAATCCTAGCCAGTTATAATTGCCATAGGTGGCCGGATAAGGATTCCTATTCTAACCGACCAGGATCTTGCTTGATCTCCAAATCTGTCTTGATTCATTGCGCGGGATTCCGAACAGGTTGGCTAGGCCGCGCGTCGTCTTCTAGTGGACCGGACCCCCTGATCCGGGCCGGCCCAAGCCTAGCCGTAAGGGTATAGGGGTTAATACCCCCACAGCTAGTGCCCGAGCACCATGCATTATGCTGCGACACGCCGTTCGATCTCCTTCGACTAATGCGATCCGCCTTCATGTCATCTCCAACTGATTGAAATATTAACCAATCGAATGTGCCAGCATTCTGGTCAGAACAGAGAGCAGTAGACCACGATTATAGTCGAAGATTCTGGTTGTCCAAAGAATGCATGGTGCTCTAAAAGAAAAAAGAAAAAGATTTCTTTCCTTATCAAGTGTGCCCACTTGTATTTCTGAAAAGAAATGTAAGTGACCCTTGGACAGTAATAATTCTGGCAATCAGTCAAAGCGTAGGGGTCGATTAAATAAACACATTCACCGCAAGGTGAAGTGTGCCCACTTAGTCCCCGAGCCTGGTAGTAGGTGACGTAGGCACGTGGTGCCAGGGTCTAAAAAGAATTTCCACTGAAGTTAAGAATCCAATCGTCGTACAAGCAATACGAGATGCACCGGCAGGTGCATCGTACCGATGTAGTCCCCGAGCTTGCTGGAAGGCGAAGTATAAGCCTTGTAGCAAGGTCTAAATAAAGGCCTCTCGACTGTATGTGAGTACAAATCACATGTAGCCGAGGAGAGCGGTCTCCAAGCTGTGGTCGGAGCAGTCCCCGAGCACGGTAGTGGTCAGAGCAGTCCCCGAGTACGATAGTGGTCTGGGCAGTCCCTGAGCACGATACGTGCGGCGAAGAACCAAATGCCACTTGTACTATTATTTGGTATATTTATTTATCTTCTTACTCTGTCAAGTCCAATCTGACATGTCTGGTCAAAAAAGTAGACAGGTATAGCACATCATACTGCCTTCTTGTCCTTTCAAGCAAACATTCACTTGGCACCTATAAGGAGGTGTGTCAGTGTGGGCCCTCTCACACTGGTAACGAAGAGGCGCATATATTGGCATAGATCTCGAGGTTGTGAAAACAACCGTCTGCGGTGCGTGCGCACATCTCCCAAGAATCTCGGGCAGATGAAACAGCGGAACTCTTGGTTAAATATAGTATAGAATTGGTAAGTTACTTTTTACAGAGCCCAATTACCATTCGCCGCCGTAGCCTTCTTCTTCCTCTTGCCAACCCTAATACCTCCAAAATCATCACCAACCACCCCTCCACCGTATTCGTTTTCATCAACAAGGCCAGATTCATGGCGAAAAGTGACGCCCAGAAGAAAGCCAGAGTCATGGCGAAGGAGTGGTGGAAGTCAAGAAGCAACGAGCAGACCATCGAAGATCTCGTCATCATGGGAGTACTCCACAACAAGGAACTCGCGGGATGGCGCGCGCCGGAGGGCGACGGGTACCCCGATCCACAACCAGGTGAGATTGTGGTTTTTGAAGATTTCTTCAAGCGAGGTTTTGGGGTTCCAGTGCACCCTTTCCTTCAGGGGCTCTGTCTGTATGACGAGATTGGGATTTGCAATCTACATCCCAACTTGATTCTTCTTGTCTCCATCTTCATTCATCTTTGCGAAGCATATGGCGGCTTCCAGCCCCATTTCGACTTCTTTCGCCATCTTTTCTATCTGCGGAAGAAAGGAAGCGGCGGCTCGAAGATAGCCGGAGGTGTGTACCTCAACCTTCATGACGGGATGAAGGCCCAGTACCTGCACTGCCCTTGGAACACGTCGCTTGACGACTGGTACAAGAAGTAGTTCTACATCCGCAAAGAGCCGAACACGATCACTCTGTGCGACGTGGGGTTCATTCCGGAGAAGAGGACCAGCTGGTCGGAGAAGCCCGAGCACCTAGAACATATCCCAGAACTACTTGGGATGATCCCGTGGAAGAAACTGGACGGTCCGAGCGTGGTCGGGAACTTCATTAGCCAAAGGATCCAGCCCTGCCAGAGGAGGGTACACCCCGGCTACGAGTACCAAGGTAGCGCAGACCCAACGAGGACAAGACAAGAGGCGCTTGACAAGATCGAAGTCAGAGCTAGAATTGGAGAGCTATTTAACTTAGCTGATCCAAATTATGTCAGATTGAGCGACATCGAGCACGCTTTCAAGCTCGCTCGACCTCCCCCAAAGGTAAATCATCCTGCCTTGCCCCCGTAGTTTTATGTTGTAACAGAAACTTACTGTGTTATCTCCTTTGTGTTTCCTAGATTAATGGTCGGGATAGAGCAACAGTGTTCGTGTCTCCACCCCCTGGTGTAGATTGGCCACAAGTTGTCGGTCCAACCGCCTAGACCAGCGCCGAGATCGAAGACATCGACTGGGCCGTGCTCGGAGTTGGGGAGGAGGCAGCGGCTAGAGCTGCTGGTAAGCGGCCGGTGGCCAGCAAGCGTCGTCAGGCGATCTTTACATTGTCAGATGATGAAACAAAGGATGCAGACATCTTTCGACTCGTCCCTCGAAAGAGGAGGAGGCAACTGGAGTCGACGGAGCAAGGTGGCTCCTCCGTGCCGTCGGAACCCACATCGTCGACCACTACAGCACGTAGGACAAGCGGCGAAGGGGTCGAGCACCAAGCCCCGGTGCCAGTGCTGGATGTAGAGGGAGACCAGGTGTCACCTGCACAGCATGTGGAACAGGCACGGCCGAAGAGACGTGCCTTTGCCACATCATTCCGTGCTTCCAACATGTAAGTATTTGTAACTTTGATGTAAGCTTGCAATTTTTATTGACTATGGTTGCCTTCTGAACTTATCTTGGATGTACTAGGTCGGCGTCCACCAAAAATCCGGACCAACTAGCCGGGAGCAGCGTGGCTCCAGCAACAGTTGCAGAGAAGACTACGCAGCAGCCGGCCATGGAGGAAAACATAGCAGAAGGTCCACCGGAGCCTCAGACCATAGGCGGTCAGACAACAATCCCCGAGCAGGGGGTCGAGAGAAGAGCCGAGCCAAGCGCAAGTGCTCCGAGCACTAACCCTGCTGAGGGCGACACTTCAGCACCTAGGGTAACGGGTCAGACCGAGGAGCAGCGGACGGAGGCAAGAGCACAGAGCACGTTTATCGATGCTGTAGCCCGTGGGAAGGCTATAGTGATCGCAGAAGCTGCCAACTCTGGAGCATCGATACCCGAAGAAGAGGCCAAAGAGGACGAAGTAGAAGTGGTCCTGGGCCGTCCACAGGACAGACGACAACATGTATATGTGTCGCGCTGGCGGAACAACCAATGGGTTGTTCATGAGGAAATCCCAGAGGTCAAAGAGACCATGAAAGTTGAACGGGCGGTGAAACGACTGGTGATGGAAGTCCAGGTATGCTTTGCTTGACCACTAGATCTTACCATCTAGTCATACTGTCTTACTTAGCTTTTTGCATGCATGACTTAATGAAGACCGTAAGGTACCGCAAGAAATGCTTCGACCAGATTGAGGGGATCACAGCAAGCAATAAAGAATTGGTAGCCAAAGTGGAACGCTTGTGCCACCAACTTGAAGCCGCCAACCATGAGAGGATGGAGCAAGAGGCGCAGAACCAGAACCTGGTCATCCAGCTCAGTAACAAAGAGTAGGAAAAAACAAGTAAGTAGTTACTTTATCACAATGATTGTATGACAAGTGTTGTTGCGTTGTTGGTAGTAACAGCCGTAGTGCAGGCTTAGAAACCGAAGTAGTCCATCTCCGAGAGGAGAATAGTCGTGCGGTCATAGAATGTGATCGCTTGAAGGAGGACAACAGGAAACTGGCGCACGACCAGTCACAGCTCCGGGACCACATGACCAAGATGAAAGAGGAACTGAAAAGTAAGTGTTCCAGACCCCTTTGCTCACTTTTGTTTCCCACCTTATCTTGTCGTGGTATGACGTTTTAATGTCTTGTGTGGTTTGCAGTTTTAAAAGTCAATGCCAAGAAGCATCTGGAAGCCGTGATGAAAGATCGTGACGACTGGAAGGCGCGATGCCAAGAGATCATCGAGGATCGGGACACATGGAAAAACCGGTGCTAGGATGTGGCAGTGGGCATTTTGCCAGTCCTCAACCTTATCGACCCAGCGCTTACAAAGGAAGTGCCAAGGACGCCGCAGCTCGGACTGGTCGATAGATGCCGAAAGGCATGGGGATGGTTCCAAGAGTTCGTGAAAGTGGCAGGTGAGTACACAGGCGCACATGTGCTAAGCATGGTACATGCTCACTACCCCTTGATCGATCTCAAGCACCTGGAGGCTGGATACCAGAAGGAGGTAGATCCAGACAAGGCTGAGGAGCTTCGGATGGCCCAGCTGGACTTGTCGGCAAAAATAATTAGCGACATTAACCTGTGTGGAGGCGGGACAGCACCTGTACAGGGTACGCCATCAACAAGTCAGCTAGAAACGCCATCAGTTTTGAGCCAACCGGCGAAGCCTGCGGTCTCGACTAGCCAGGCATCGGCGAGGCCATCTTCTTCAGCTCGACCAGTATAAGAGTCCCCGGGACTCGAGCACAATGTCAGGCCTAGCGAGCAGCAGGTGCCGCGTAACCCGACCAGCCAATAGTATAGGCTATAGCTGTAGAAGAAGATGTAGTTGTGTTATTGTAAACTTAGACCTTTTCAGGCAAGCTTGTAATAACGTAACTGTATATCATCATAAGCTTGTTTGTTTTGTGGAAAACGTATTTAAGCTTGAATCTCGCGTTGGTGTCACTATGTGAGAACATGTTAGCATTCTGTTTAGTTGTACCAGTTTAGTCGACACGTCATCCTGATAGTTTTGTATGGCCCTGGTTTGTCATGTGGTCCGAGTGTGAGGAGCGTAGCCTGTGCACACGTAGATGCAGACAAATCAAACCAGAGGGGACCTGCCGATCACCCGTAGCGTAGAGAGCAGATCCCATGCACACGTTGGGAGGAACCGGAGACAGGACCTGCTCTGAAAACCCGGGAAGGAATGGTGGTCGGTTTTGACTGGTTAAGTTAGAATAACCAGACTTCGAAGTGACACATTAGAGTGGCCGAGGAAATCATAGTAGCTTTATTGAATTAAATCGAAAGTACAAGAGGAGTACATATCTTAGCAGTTAAGCATAGAAACGCCTAAGCTTGTCAATGTGCCATGAATTGGGTACGTCTGTACCATCTAGGTGAGCTAACCTGTAAGACGTAGGTCGCATAACTTCCTTGATCATGAAGGGCCCTTCCCATGGAGTTGCAAGTTTGTGGACACCAGCCTGATTCGTCTTCCACTTCAGGACCAAGTCCCCGACCACAAAGAACCGCCCCTTAACGTTCTTGTTGTAGTACCTGCACAAAACAGCAAGGCATTTGGCTATACGTACGCAAGAATCGAGCCGCTTCTCTTCTACACTATTCACTTCTAGCTCCCGTGCTTCATTGGCCTTGTCTTCGTCGAAGTTCTCTACCCGTGCTGATCTGAAGGCTATATCTGCTGGGAGCACTGCCTCAGCGCCGTAAACCATAAAGTATGGTGATACGCCAGTATTGCGACTGGGCTGGGTTCTGAGGCCCCAGACCACGGCTGGTAACTCTTTGAGCTATCTTTCGGGAGCCTTGTCATTTTCTCTATACATCCTCTTCTTCAGTGCATCCAAGATCATACCGTTTGCTCGCTCGACCTGTCCATTAGCTCTAGGATGCGCCACCGAGACATACTTTACTACTATGCTCCTTTCATCGTAGAAGTCCCAAAAAGCGTTCCCAGTGAACTGAGTACCCAGATCAGTGATGATGCTGTTGGGTATGCCGAAGCGGTGGATGACCTGGTCGATGAACATGACAGCCTTTTCCGAAGATGCCTGTACCAGAGGCATGTACTCTATCCACTTAGAAAATTTGTCAATCAGCACAAAGACACATGTGAATTTCCCAAGAGTCGGTTTGAAGGGCCCGATCATATCCAGTCCCCAGCATGCGAAGGGCCAAGAGGCTGGTATTGTCTGGATCTCGTGTGATGGTACGTGGATTCTCTTGGCGAAGAACTGACAACCCTCATAATGGCGGACTAGCTTCTCTGCATCGGATATAGCTGACGGCCAATAGAACCCTACTCGGAAAGCCTTGCCAACCAGCGTTCTCAAGGCCACGTGGTTGCCACAAGAGCCAGAGGGGATTTGGTCCAGGAGATGTATGCCATCCTCCTGGGTTATACACTTCATCAAGATTTCCTCCTTTGCGTTCTTGCGCCATAATTTGCCATCGACGAGCAGGTATTGCTTACTGCGACGCATCAGGCATTCATTTTCTGTCCGATCAGTGTAACTGCTACCATCTGTCAGGTACTTGATGAAAGGTACTCTCTAGTCGGGCTCATTGGTGGTCGGAGGTAGCTCAGTGGTGCTTGACGCTAGAACCGTAGCCACCAATAGCTGGTCTGGAAGCTTGTCGACCGTGGGGGTCTTCCTCTTCGATAGAAGGCGTGAGCAGGTCTTGAATGAATACACCATGTGGGACTTTGGCTCGGGATGATCCTAACTTTGATAGCGCATCTGCTGCTTGATTTTTGTCTCAGACCACGTGTGCGTACTCGATGCCGTAGAACTTGCCTTCCAGCTTTCTGATCGATTTACAGTATGCATCCATCTTTTCACTGGTCGTGTCCCAATCCTTGTTGAGTTGGTTGATGACCAGAGCCAAGTCTCTGTAAACATAGAGACGTTTGACACCGAGCTCGACCGCAATGCGCATACCATGTAGGCATGCTTCGTACTCGGCGGCATTATTTGATGCTGGGAAATAAATCCTGAGGATGTACCGGAGCTGCTCCTTGGATAGTGACACGAAAAGGACTCCTGCTCCTGCACCGTTAATGTTGAGAGAGCCATCGAAGTACATCTTCCAATACTCATCGGGCCCCTGAGAGGCAGGTGTGCTTAAATCTGTCCACTCGACGATGAAATCGACGAGTGCCTGAGACTTGATTGTAGTACGACTTGCAAATTCCAAGGAGAAAGGGCATAGCTCCATTGCCCATTTGATGATGCGCCCGTTCGCATCCTTATTGCGAATGATGTCTCCCAGAGGGTACTCGGTCATGACCACCACACGATATCCGTCGAAGTAATGTTTCAACTTTTGGGATGTTATCAGTATGGCGTAGATCAGTTTCTGAATCTGTGGGTACCTGATCTTGGATTCATTGAGTACCTCACTGATGAAATAGATTGGTCACTGTACCTTGTAGGCGTGGCCAGGCTCATCATGCTCGACCACCATGGCAATGGAGACCACCCGATTAGTTGCTGCAATATAAAGTAGGAGAGTTTCATCTTCTCTAGGAGCAGTGAGGACCGAAGGTGATGTAAGGTATTGTTTCAGCTGTGTGAAGGCAACGTCTGCTTCCTCTGACCACTCAAAACTCTTGGATGCTTTGAGCAGCTTGAAAAATGGTAGTCCTTTCTCTCCTAATCTTGATATGAAATGACTGAGGGCAGCCATGCATCCGGTAAGCTTCTGGACATCCTTCACCTTTTTGGGCGGCTTCATGTCTAAGACAGCTTTGACTTTCTCCGGGTTAGGGTGTATGCCGTCGTGACTGACGACGTTGCCAAGCAATATACTAGAAGGAACACCAAAGATGCACTTCTTCAGGTTTAACTTCCATTAGAATGTATTAAGGGCTGCAAAGGTGTGTGCCAGGTCGTCAACAAGGGTATGTGCTTCCTTGGTCTTGACAACTACATCATGAACATAAGCCTCGACGAGGTCATCTTTTATCTCATCTTTGAGGCAGTCCTGTATGGCGCGCTGATAGGTAGCCCCGGCGTTCTTGAGCTCGAACGACATGGTCATGTAGCAGTAGGCGCTGAAAGGCGTGATAAAAGATGTCTTGATCTGGTCATCCTTTTTGAGAGCGATCTAGTGATAACTAGAGTAGCAATCGAGAAAGGAAAGCAGCTCGCAACCGGCGGTTGAATCTATGACCTCGTCTATGCGAGGTAAGCCGAAGGGGTCCTTAGGGCAGTGTTTGTTGAGATCAGTGTAATCAACGCACATTCTCCATTCATTATTCTTTTTGCGTACAAGAACCGGGTTGGCTAACCACTCCGGATGATACACTTCTTTGATAAATCCGGCTGCCAAAAGCCGTGTAACTTCTACCCTAATCGCCTTCTTCTTGTCGCGAGCGAACCATCGTAGCTTCTGCTTGATAGGTTTGGCCTTGCCGTTGACATTCAAGGAGTGCTCGATCAAGTTCCGAGGTACACTGGGCATGTCAGCATGTTTCCATGCGAACACATCCACGTTGCTCCTCAAGAACCTGACAAGCGCGTCTTCCTATTTGGGATCCAGGTTGGCCCCGATAAGGGCTGTTTTGCTGTGATCACCGTTGACCAGCTGGAGCACCTTGTGCTCCTTGGACTTGATGTTCTTGCATGGAGCCTCGAGCTCTGGGATCTCCAGGTGGTCGGCTGAGGTCTTCTTGGAGTCGAGCATAGTCTCAGCCATGCGAATAGAGAGGTCGTGAGCCTCTGCTATTTTGAAGCTATCGTCCTCGCAGGTATAAGCTGCGTATACGTTGCCCTTGAGAGTTAGACCTCCTTTCTCAGTAGGCATCTTGAGCACCAAATACCTGTAATGAGGTATGGCCATGAACTTGGTGAGCGATGGTCGACCAAGGATAGCATGGTAGGTGCCGTCGAAGTCAGCGACCACGAAGTTAACGTAGTCAGTGCGGAAGTGGTCCGGGGTCCCAAACTGCACAGGTAGCGTGATTTGCCCGAGAGGTGTAGAGCTCTGTCTAGGGAGAACACCCCAGAACTATGCCTCGTATGGCTTGAGATCCGCCTGGGTTATCTTCAGGGCCGGCAGACTGTTCTTGAACAGTATATCGATGGAGCTGCCACCGTCAATCAACACTCTGTCGAACTGAACCTTGTTGATACAAGGATCGAGGACCAGGGGAAAACATCCTGGTTCAGGTATTGCAGCCCATTGGTCCTTTCTGCTGAAGGAGATCTCGCGGTTAGACCAAGGAGGGAGCCACAGATCGGTGATGAGGTTGTCGGTGTTGGCCACGTTCAAGAAAGCGTGGGCGAGCAGCTTGCGTTCTCGTTTGGCCTCAATGGACACTTTGCCTCCAATGATGGTGTGCACGCGATCGGTTGGCTTGACGTACTTGTGACGGGGATCTGCGTCTTCATCGTCGTTGTCTTTGTTGTGTTGTTCCCCTACGTCATTAGGCTTGTCGGATGTATTTGGAGCCTGTTGACGCGTGTAGATAGACTTGAGAACGTGGCAATTCTCCATGGTATGGTTTGACTTGGGATGGAGTTGGCAGAGCCCTTTCAATGCTTTGGTGTAGTCTTCTTCGTAGTTACGACGTCCGCCACCTTTTTTAATGGTGTTGACCTCACCGTCATCTTCCCGAGCACGCTTGCCCCTGTAATCGTCACGGTGGTTACGCCGCTGATTACGTTGGTCGCGGTGGTCGCGGGAGTCGTTGCGCTGGTTGCGGCGGTCAAAATTGTTGACTCGACCACGGTTGCCGTGGTAGTCGTCACGGTGCGGGAGGTGGTCGGAGCGTGGAACCCTTGCTGCTTCTTTGATAATTATCTTTTTGGCATCGTCGGCGTCCGCATATTTCTTAGCAGTGGCTAGGAGCGCTGTGACTGATTCAGGTCTCTTGCGGAGGAGCTTGTCCCTTAGGGCGTCATGGAAGTGGAGGCCAGTGATGAAAGCCTCGATTGCCTCGTTGTCGGAGATTGACGGGACATTGATGCGCATCTCCGAGAAATGCCGGACGTACTCGCACAGTGGCTCATCTTTCCGATCTCGAATCCACTGCAGATCATATTTGTTGCCGGGTTGCTCGCAAGTAGCAATGAAGTTGTCGATGAAGGCTTGCTTGAGCTCTTGCCAAGAATCAAAGTAGTTCGTCGGCAAGCTGACCAGCCATTAGTGACCTACATGGCCAACAGCGACTGGGAAGTAGTTAGACATGATATGCTCGTCAGCCATGGCTGATCTGCATGCAGTTTCATAGAGCATGACCCATAATTCGGGGTTCTCCTAGCCGTCGTACTTCTGAAGTTTTTCGAGCTTGAAGTTCTTGGGCCATATGACTTGGCGAAGGTGTGGAGTAAACTGCTTCAAACCCGGAGGGCCGTGGGCAGTATCATATTCCATACGGCGATAGCTTTCGTCGGATGCACGATCGTTGGCTCTTTGGTTGATGCGATTACGCAGATCGCGTCCTCTGAGGTAATGGTGGAGATCGTTATTGCCATCACGGCGATCTCGGTTGCCATCCTGATTAACCCTGTGACCGTGGTTATCACGGCAATTATCGCGGTTGTCTCGGCGGTTGTTGTCCCGAACGTCGCGGTGGTTGCCCTCCCGACGGCGGTTGTCGTCCCGACCACCATCATGGCCACCGTTTCCGCCTTGACAGTTGTCTGATGGGTCATTGTTGCGTGAGCCATGTTGGTTGGGTGGCTGTGAGCGACTTGAGTACTGGCGGCTGTGGCTTGATTCGACTGAGATGGATGGAGCCCGAGCTTGATTTACAATCTCTGCGGTCTAGGCCATAGCAGCCGTCAGGTAAGCTTGTATGTCATCGCGAACTGCCTGAGTTTCCGGGGTGTTGGGTAGTCGTTGCATCGTCGCCATAGCAACAGCTACGTTGGCGCTTGGAGTCCTGAAGACCTGCTTGTCCCCCACCCTGTCAAAAGCATTGTTAAGGTCGCGTGGCTGGACCCTTATGCGTCGAGCCTCCTCTTCTGCCCCGGCTTCAATTTGTCGGCGATTAAACCGGTCAATATTGCGTGCTTCGCGTGCTAGCCTTTCTTGTTCTGTTTCGCCGACCGCCGGCGGTTCGTCATTACTGACGACATTGATCAAGTCTTCTCGCCTTGGTGGGAAGGATAGGAATTGCGGGATTCCTAGGGCGTGGTCTGGGGTATCTAGATCGTATTCAACGCCTTCATCGTCATGATGCTGGAGCTCGGTGTGAACGGAGGCATTAGATGCGATGCCGAACGAGGAGCTTGAGCCACCCTATTGAACTGTGTGGACCGATCCTTCTTGATAATCCTCAATTCTGACCAAGTTGACGAAGTTGCACAGGCCATAGGGCTGGACCTGGTGGTTTTCCATCGAGGCTTCATACTCGGAGAGCCAGAGACCCATCGCAGGGGCTGGCCGACGACGGATGGAGCGTCCTTTAGGAGTAGATGTGACCACGAGATCCATACCGAATCGTGCAGGACGACTGGCCCGAGCTGGTCGGGTAGATCTGTTGTGGGTCGTAGTTACCTGCTCATTAGGTTGACTTTGAATCGAACTTACTAGAGCCAGGGTTTCGACAAGTTTGGTGCCGACCCGATCGATGGAGTCGAGCAAGTCGGTGTTGTCGATCTGCCTCCGTTTGTAGCAAGGAAGCGGACGACGGGTTGTCGGCGTGGCTGAAGACGACGCTGGCGTTGTCGGAGTCAGATCCACCGTGGTCGGAGCCAGATCCACCGTGGTCGGGGCCAGATCCTCCATGGTCGGAGCCGTAGCCGATGCAGGTGAAGCAGTGGTCGGCGCAGATTGAACCCGCACCTCCTCTGGGATCATAGTGATGAAGTCGTCGAAGCCGGTGGTCCAGGTGATCTGGCCGATGGTGAACGTGAGGCCGTTCGGCGTAGCCATGGAACCGGGGTGATGACCACCTTGTTCGCCTGGAGAGCAGTACGCATACCCCCTACCTAGCACGCCACTGTCGATGAAATATGGTCGGCAGTCTACCTAGGGGTATGCCCAAGGTAGTAGATTATCGGCAGACAGATGCGCAAGAAACAAACAAGATGGTAACGCAAGACAGACACAAGGTTTTATCCAGGTTCGGCCGCCGTAAAGGCGTAATACCTACGCCCTGCGTCTGATCATATTGCTGTATGTCAATGAGAGATGTTTTTTAGAGGGGTCCCCTGCCCGCCTTATATAGTCCGGGGGCAGGGTTACAGATCTGGAAACTAATCCTAGCCAGTTACAATTGCCATAGGTGCCCGGATAAGGATTCCTATTCTAACCGACCAGGATCTTGCTTGATCTCCAAATCTGTCTTGATTCATTGCGCGGGATTCCGAAAAGGTTGGCCGGGCCGCACGTCGTCTTCTAGTGGACCGGACCCCCTGATCCGGGCCGGCCCAATCCTAGCCGTAAGGGTATAGGGGTTAATACCCCCACACGGCGCTTGCCATCGCCACCATGGCTGGAGGAGGCTACCTCGGAGTTCCTCCGAGCAGCCCACTCCTCCTCTGTCAGCAGCAGTTTGCCGCTGTCCTTCGTTGCTGTCGCCTGCTCCAGGCGCTCGTCCACTGCCCGCAGACGGCCTGTCACATCATCAACTGTGAAGGTGGACAAGTCCAGCATCGTCTCTATGGAGAGAGCGATCTGGATGTACTTTGCCGGCATGGAGTGCAGGTACATGGAGACCGCCTCCTCTTCGTCGATGGTGACGCCGTGGCTCTTCAGCTTGCTGATGAGCGTCTGCAGGCGGAGGGAGAAATCCTCCACCGATTCACCACCCTTGAACTTGAGGTTGGCGTACTCCTGCTTCAGAAGCTGGGCTGTCGCCTTCTTTGCGCGGTCGGAACCGACGCGCATCACCGCAATAGTCTCCCATGCCTCCTTAGCAGAGCTTTTCGCCCCTAACGACTCCCTGTACTCCGCCGATATAGCAGCGAGGATAGCCTCCAACGCTAACATGCCATCTTCCTCATTGTCGGTGCCTTGTCAACAGCATTCCAGAGCTGTTGAGCTCTGAGCTTGACCTTCATGGTCACCGACCACTCTCTATAGTTGGTGCGAGTCAGCGTCGGCCAACTAGTGCCGCTGACCTCCTGCACCGTGTGAACAACGACCTCCTGTCGTGGCTAGGCAACCACAGTAGTGCCACTGTTGTCGCCCATCTCCGAACCGTTCGTCATCGTCAGCGGTTAGTCCGGCGAGGGCGCTTGTACGGCTCTGATACCACTTGTTGGCCGACAGGATCATCGGCTCAGGTGAGTCGACCACTCACCGGTCTTGCCGAGCACCCGCTAGCGTTGCCGAGCACCCACTAGCCGTGCCAACCACAACAGACGTTGTGCTACCACACACTATGGCTAGAGCTAGAAGAAGGGAGAACATAATACACACAGTAGAGACACCAGCGTTAGCCGGAACCCTGTATACGAGATGGCAAATCTGAACTCTCTTTGTTGAGTTGCAGTGGCAAACTATATATACAACTCTACCCATCTAGTCCTAGTACAGTTATCCTGCTGCAACAGTGACTAGATAACACAGCCGGGCTGACTCTGACGTCTGCCCCTGCATATGGCCACAGTACAGCAGGTGAGCCATTCGGCGCCTGCCTCTGCAGCGGCTACAGTACCACAGCAGGGGGTTTTTTCGGCGCCGCCTTCTCCTGCCACGCGTTCATACACGGAAAGAATAGATTATCTAACATATGAGAGATCAAGAAGACGAAGACAGGGGAGCTTGGCAAAGAAATGATCGGATTCAAGCTTCATGAACAGCTTTGAGTGCTGTGAGCAATGCTCTATAATTAGTGCGTTGGGCCGCTGGATCCCTGTCGTCTCAGCCACTCTCTGCTTAAACACCATCCTTGGTCACCCACATGTGAGATCCACTGTGTGCACTCCAACAGGTCGAGTTGATTATTATCCTCGCAGAGTGCATCCAATTTGAGGTGCTCTGCTATGAGGCCATGATATGCTAAGAAGTGCGCAGCTGTCTTGGTGGCTTCATACCTTGTTTTGCTGGAGAAGAAGGCAGGTGCAGCAACGAATACTCACCGAAAGCCTCTAGAATGACATTCCCAACTTGATATATGTCATCGCCGTCGCCGTTGTACTTGCTGTCAGCAGTATCCGGGATGCCTTGCTTTCTGATGACAGGAAGGATGCCTCGCGAAGCCCAATGGCGGATCAACTTGTCTGAGTTAATGACGTCATCCGGGACAGCAAACTGATCTGGTGGATTATTATCAACATTATTGGAACTGTGGGGAACGAGCAGCATGGTGGCATAGTGAAAGCACTGGATAGCCACTCGATGCCCATCCTCCTGCTGGCCAACCGCACTTGGCCGCTTGTTTCAGGGAGTATAGTGTAAGAATCAGTATATCATCCCCAGTAAAAGATTTGACGACACAGCCATTATTTGGGAGGTGGTGGATACGAGCCAGAAAGATGATGCCCAATGAGGAGGAGGAAGCCATAAGCCCTCTGTCAAAGCATCAGTATTGATGGGGTTGATGGGCTCGTCGAGGTTCTCAACCACTAGCATGTACCTTTTGGTTGATAGCTTTTGTCTTATTTGTATACACTACCGGAGACGGTTTCTTTGCCGAGTGTTCCAGACTTTGCCGAGTGTTTTTTATCAGGCACTCGGCAAAAATAATGTTTGCCGAGTGCCAGAGAGAAAGCACTCGGCAAACAACTGGCACTCGGCAAAGAGGTGGTTTGCCGAATGTCGGGCACTTGGCAAACCAGAACACTCGGCAAAGGGCCGCCGTCGTTAACGGCCGGCAACCCCCGTTAACCCTTTGCCGAGTGTCTTCTCCTGACACTCGGCAAAGCGGTGATTTACCGAGTGTCATTTTTTGACACTCGGCAAACCATATTTTTTCCACTTTTGACCTCCAAACTTTTTCTGCAGTCCTCATACAATACCTTGTACTCCATGTTTCAGTGTGGCACATCTCTCGGACTTTTTCTATATTTCTTTATTTTATTTCATTTAATTGAATTTTCTTTGATAATTCAAATTATAACCGCTAGTCATTCGAATAATAAAAAAATGAACGGAAAAATGATATTCATATTATTTAGTATAATGTAAGGCCGTATCCAGGAACAGACCACCAATTTCGAACATATTGTTCACGAAACATGACCACGAACTTGCGGTCGAGTTATTTTTAAATTCTATAAAAAGCAAACGAAGTCCGAAAATCATGAAACTTGTCAAGATGTCATGATATCATTTGTGGAGTCTGTGATAAAAATTTGAGAAGGTTTCACGCAAGTTGTCATGTACGATGCTTGCAAACCGAAGAATCTCCGAAGAAGTTTCATGATTTCGTGAAGAGGCCGACGAGGTGGTAACCATCGTACGTGACAAACTTGCGCGAAACCTCCTCAATTTTTTATCACAGCCTCCACATATGATATCATGATATCTTGACAAGTTTCATGATTTTCGGACTTCGTTTGCTTTTTATAGAATTTAAAAATAACTCGACCGCAAGTTCGTGGTCATGTTTCGTGAACAAGATGTTCGAAATTGGTGGTTTGTTCCTGGATACAGCCTCACATTATACTAAATAACATGAATATCATTTTTCCATTCATTTTTTTATTATTCGAATGACTAGCGGTTATAATTTGAATTATCCAAGAAAATTCAATTAAATGAAATAAATTAAAGAAATATAGAAAAATCCCAAGAAATGTGCCACATTGGAACATGGAGTACTAGGTATTGTATGAGGACGGCAGAAAAAGTTTGGAGGTAAAAAAAAACCACCGCTTTGCCGAGTGTCAGGAGAAGACACTCGGCAAAGGATCCCTCTTTGCCGAGTGCCAGGCTAGGTGGCACATGGCAAAGAATTTAAAAAAAAATAAAAAAAAATACTTTGCCGAGTGCCAGATCGGGGGCACTCGGCAAAGATTTTTTTTAAAAAAAAAACCTCTTTGTCGAGTGTCAAGCTAGGTGGCACTCGACAGAGAATTAAAAAAATTAAAAAAATACTTTGCCGAGTGCCAGATCGGGGGCACTCGGCAAAGGGGGGATTTAACCCCGTCGACTGGGCCGGCCCACACAAACCGCACACACGCACACACACACGCGCTAGCCCGCGCCAGCGCCGCTGCCACCCCCGCCCGCGCGCCCGTGCACCCGCGCCAGTGCTGCCCCTGCCCGCGCGCTCGTGCCAGCGCCGCCCCCTGCGCCGCACCGCCGGAGGAGGAGGAGAAAGAGAGGAGGAGGAAGAAGGAGGCCGCCGAAGCAACGGCGCCTTCGCCCTCGCGCGCTCCTGCAGTGGCACCGCAGCAACGCCGCTGGGGCGCGGCGCGGCCCCGCAGCAGCGGCGACCCGCATCTGGCCATCTCGGTCGTGGTGGCGACCCTCTTTTTTCCGTAAGCACTGTCTTAGTCGTGGTGATCGCCTTCCGTAAGACCTGAGGTTTAGCATGGATGGATTGTGGATGCATGGATTGATGTTTGTCATAAATTAATATAGCTTATGGAATATCTGGTCAGTAGTTAGCACCTGGCAATTTCGTTTAACTGAGCATTTTAACTTGAGCAAAATACTTTGTTATACATCATCATTCCTATGCATGTTTGTCTCCTAGAAATAAAGGATAAAAATTAGGGACTTTGATTTCCCTTGTGTATTGAACAATGTATAACTTCCCAAAGGTCACTAAACTAACTCATACATTCTTGCTTATATGTGTTATAGAAATATTAGACACTACCTCGCTCTTTTCAAGATTTCAGTTCATTTGTTACATTGCTAGGTGTTCCTTCGTGTACATATATTAGTAATGGGATAAAGATCCTGAATTTGTAATCCCTGATCCTTGCTTATCCTGATTACGTTGCTAGGTGTTCCTTATATAATCTTGTGCATGTCAGACATCGTGCCGTTCATATATATGTGCATGTCGGCCATCGTGCCGTTGGTTTTCTTGTAGGTTTTGGAAACCTCACCATGCAGGGGAGGTGCTGCCGAAATTTTGTTTATTTTGCATCTCTTTCTAAGTACTTCTTGTTTATCTGTGCTTATTGTTTTACTCTTTTTAATTGCAGGTGATTGAACAAAGATGGTGGGCGGTGGGATGAGGAAGCTAACGTCCTTGTACCGAAGGACAAGCACCGCTGCACCGGGCGAGAGTAGGAGGAGGAGCAGCCATAGGAGGAAGCCGTCACCTGCCGCCCTATTGCGTGAGGAGGAGGAGGAGCAGGTGCCCCAAGAGGACGCCAAGGAGGCACAGGAGGACGCGCAGGAGGACGATGAGGAGGAGGTGATAGCAGGGGGTTCTGCTTCCTCTAGTTCGTCGAGCGTCTACTTGCGAGGTCCCGCGAGCCTCCCTCAGCGACCGATACCTCGTGAGAGACGCCCGCTGATTCGACCCGAGGGGGAAAAGTAAGTAACTTTAGATGTCATCACTACTTTATATGATATGTTGAAAATCAAAATAGAAACTAATAATTTTTCTTAATCGCTTGGGTAGGAACTGGGCGATTATGGTGAGTGGAGGTGCTCACACATGCCAAGTCAATGGTATCATCAGTCTTCTGTGCAAGGAGCACTTCCCTGGCCTGGTTGAGTACGCCGGAGTGACGGGGCCGGCCTACTCGTTTGACCACTACGCCACCGCCCCCAATGCTGTAGATCGGGCCTGCAGGGTATTCAACAACAAGGCGGAGTGGGTGAAGCAAGAGCTGTGGGTAAGTCTTCCTCACACTACATTGCTCAATACATCGCAATCATTGGATATTCTTGAAATAATGAATGGATACATCATGTTTGTATGCAGAATTTCTTTAGATGCCAGGATGGACATGAGGCCAGGGTAGATACGGTGGCTACCAAATGCTGCAAAAAACTCATCGTGGACATGCATTACGAGGCGCGCATCCAGGCCATCATAACTTACCACGGGACCGTCCTTGGAACGAAGGTCACCAAAAGGGACGCAAGGAGCATGACGCTGACCCGAGACCAGTACGTGCAGGTAAATATAGAACATTAATACTAATTCCTTTTGAGATTAAGTAGGCTTAATTTCATCTTCTGATATGTCATGTACTTGATGACCTGTAGATGATTCCTTATTGGTGCGCCGCGCATCCCTAGTGCTGGGAACAGATGGTGGACAAGTGGTGCTCACGCGAGTGGGAGGAGACGCACAACTTGTGCCGGGAGCGGCGTTTGATGATGCCAGGTGTAGCACACCATCAAGGCAGCCGTAGCCTTAGCGGATACGCAGAAACATGGGTACGCGAATTCATTTATTTATTCTAACGCTCAATTCTGCATGATTTCTAATCATCTTGCTGTTTTTCTCGCAGTCGGTGTCACTTGGTGGCTAGCCTTGCTCCATCTTCAAGGCATTTGCTATGACCCATAAGGGCAAGGCGATGTCCGACGTCGACTACAACCCGGAGGACGGGCCCGAGTCGTACAGCAATGCGACCATCCACAACCGCCTCAGTGAGTACTCATCGATGGCAAGGGAGGTCCATGGGCCATAGTATGATCTGAGCACTGAGGACCTTGATGGAGAAGTCGTCATGAGGGTGGGAGGAGGCAAGAAGCATGAGCGGTACTGGATTGGTGATGGCGCAATCGACTCGGCCGCTACTCCCAGTCTCTCCTAGATTCGAGCAAGCAGCACAAGCAGGAGCCCGGCCATACGACCTTGGCAGGACACTTCACACCACTGGGTGGAGGCACTCGAGGTTATTCCTGGTTTATTCATTGTTCATTGGTTTTTTCATAACTTTCCCTTGCATTATTGTAACATTGGGGTGAATATATTGTAGGCCCAGTTGGAACAAGAGAGGAGGATACAGGAGCAGATGCAGGCGAAGATGGAGTGGGTGGAGGCTGAGCGGGAGGCCGAGCAGCGGAGGATGGCGGAGATTCTTCAGTACATGCAAAGTCTTGGCGCCGCTACAGGTGTAGTTCCGCCACCTTCGCTATTCGCTCCACCTCCACCTCCTCACTATTCTACTCCTATGAGTATAAATGTTTTAGTTTGTATGTTCACGGAGATTCTTCAGTACATGTAAAGTCTTGGCGCCGCTATAGGTGTAGTTCCGCCACCTTCGCTATTCGCTCCACCTTCACCTCCTCACTATTCTACTCCTATGAGTATAAATGTTTTAGTTTGTATGTTCATGCTTACGGTCAAACCTAGTGGAGTATGAAAGTTTTATTCATGTATAGTATATATTTATCTTGTCTCACACATGCAATCTCTTCTCTTTTGTGCAGAATCAATCGGCAGCATCGAACGATCCTCATGCTTCAGCGAATCCTTCACCAAATCAGTGATGATACTTGTGGTTATTAATGGTGCTTCTATTTGCAATTGTGGTTGAAGATGATGGAGCATTTGGATTACTTGTGAACTTATTTGTGATATATTGTGGGACACGTGATGTTTGTGATATATATGTGGTATTGGTGATATATATGTGCTGTTGATGATATATATGTGATGTTGGTGATGTTTATTATATATATATATATATCTTCTGTTTGTTTGGATGGGATGTTAAAATCAAATAAAAAGGCTGTTTTCAGTCACTTTGCCGAGTGCAATGGCCATGGCACTCGGCAAAGTGACGACCTGGGAACATGTTTTGCCGAGTGCAAAGGCCATTGCACTCGGCAAACATCACAGATTTGCCGAGTGTCACGGGCCAGGCACTCGGCAAAGGTCTCCTGTTTGTCGAGTGTCTTGACAGGTGGCACTCGGCACAGTGGACACCTTTGCCGAGTGTCTTGACAGGTGGCACTCAGCACAGTGGACACCTTTGCCGAGTGGCGGAGTCAACGACGCTCGGCAAAGTGACGACCTTTGTCGAGTGCTTGACCTTGACACTCAGCAAAGCCGCCGTTACGGTGGCGCTCGCCGTCATGGCCACTTTTCTTTGCCGAGTGTCGGATTGGCACACGGCAAAGCCTTTGCCGAGTGCCCGATAAAGTGCACTCGGCAAAGAGGTCTTTGCCGATAAACTATTTACCGAGCGCCCAAGGCTTTGCCGAGTGTATATCGGTCTTTGCCGAGTGCCTGAGGCACTCGGCAAAGAAGCCACCTCCGGTAGTGATAAGTGCTGATCCATGTAACATCTCCGGCTGTGATCGTGCGGCACCAGCCTGCGTCGTGTTGTAGGCATAGTACCGTCACTACCGAAAAAGGATTTTGTCTTGTGTCCAAGACACACGGCGAAACTTAAAAAATACTCGATAAAGACTTTGTCGAGTGCAAACAGCTCACGGTGTATACAGTAACGGCAAAAGTTTATTTGTCGAGTGTTTTTTATCGGACACTCGGCAAAGACATTGCCGAGTGCTGAAACCAACGCAGAGACAGTCACGGCGTGTTTGCCGAGTGTCTAAAGGCCTCGGCACTTGGCAAACTTATTTATTTGCCGAGTAAAAAAAACACTCAGTAAAATTATTTCTTTACCGAGTGCAAAAAAAAAACACTCGGCAAACTTATTTCTTTGCCGAGTGCCACTAATGGACACTCGGCAAACTCTTAACGGCCGGCACACAAACTGACGAATGTCCATGTGGTGGTTTGTTGCCGAGTGCCATTATTTTGCCGAGTGTGTTTTCAGCAAAATTATTTCTTTGACGAGTGAAAAAAAAAACACTCGGCAAACTTGTCATTAATGCTCAGTCCCGTTCCTGCCAGCTGTGCTGCTGCTCGCTTCATGTCCACCTCTATCACGTGGTCATAGGGGCCCTCTCTCTTGATCTTTACGTCCCGAGTGATGCTTGAGATAGCTCGTGTGAAACATGCTGTGGGTCCGACCCCAACATTCCACATCACCAATCCAAACCAATCGAGTTTTTGTTCGCAGGGCTCTTGAGATATCCATCCAGCCTGGCCGTAAAGATAAATAAAAAGATCGGTTAAGTGCTTCATCAAACAACTTGCGCACTCGAGGTCCGGTTGTTGTGTAATTATGTACTTAGCCATCCTCTTTTTTTACGCTCCCTTTTCTTTATCATTCTCACGTGGGGTCCTTAAATATAGTTTTTTTTTGTTAATTAGCGTTAAATTTTTACTCCACGTAGAGTATGATTTTCGACACTCTGTGTAAAGACAAGTAATAAACAATTGGGTTGAAGTCGATATTAGATGTTCTGAATTATTTCCTGAACATACAAAATCACCCTTTTGCACATGTTAATTTTATGCACAAATCTATTTCCTGATGGTAATAATATTTGCAAGAATGTGGACACATATCTAAGTGAAAATGCTCCCGTTGGTAGTAGACATGGGAAAGATAAGGAGATTATTTCCCCAGTACGCATTATTCCTTTTTTTTATATATGCTCAGTGCAGATGTAAATGCTCACAGACATACTTCCATGCACAGTCATCACTATGAATATATACATGCACATCCCATCCATGTGACAACCAGAGGGATACTAAGCTCGACTGATAAACCTCGAACTTGACGAAATCAACATATACGTCTAACATCGTTAAATCCTAGAACAAATTCAGAAAAATGTAAGTACATATGTAAAGTTGAGGACTTAAACTCGGGTAGGTAGAATGCACAGTAATAATCTAACCACTCAGTCACTATAGGGTTTATTCCTAACCCATGCTCTAATAAACTACTGAGCAGTTCCATAATGATAGGAATAGAGACTTTGGTGGGGAAAAATCCCCTCCAACACCTTCGTATCTCCAAATATTTCTAAATTCTATTCTTTGTTTCTCGCTCACTAAAGGTAATGAGCGGGGCTGATTCTCCAAAATGCCGAACAAGATATAGAGAAGTTGCTAAAGGGTGGAGAGATATAGAGAACGATTTTTATTAGAATGGCTCTTCGAATGAAGATTAATTTAGGAGGTGGGTTTAAGAAAGAGTGTTGAAGATGCTCTCTTATGAAATGAACTTCAAGTTTTAAACCTTTTTCCTTAATACTGTAGTTCACATAAATGATAATTTTTGTGGCTTCTTTACTAGAATACACAGTTTTTTTTATCAAGTTGGTGCCTATATATTAGATTCACACCCATACAAAACAAGCCCTATATCTACGAAATCATGTCCTAATAACATGAGAAAGGCATCACATGACAGCATATTTTCACCTCCACATCACTGTGTAGTTACAAGCTACCAATGGCCCACGATGCACAATGACCATGGTGCCATACCAAGATTATTGTCCAGAGCAAGGGTGCCTCGCCATGGCACCTAGGGCATATACCCACCGTGACCAACCATCACAACCTCGCAACACAAGGTTGGCCGATGGCAAACTCTCCATCCATGTAGACACCCTAGCATAAAAGTCCAACCATTTTGTGGATATCAAGATCCAACCTTTTCCCTAGCTTTCCCATTGTCTCCCTTAAAAAAAATAGGAGATGCCCATAAAATTCATTTCTGCAGGAGTGCAAGGAACGTGATACGCAAAGGTTTTTTCACTAAGGGGATCGTACGAGATTGTTCCCATGTTCTCAGGACGGGAATGGAGTTCCTAGGACAACAAAGTGGTATGTGCCACATTATCGGTGAGACGGTGACACTAGTTATAGATTTTATATGTGGGCAATATGGTTTCAAAAATTGTTAGTAAAAAACAAGAAATACCTCAACTTCTCTAGAATATTGCATAAGTTATTACTAAAACATTCGACATCAAACCAACACATAATAATATTGATATAAATGACACTTTCACGTAGGTGGACTAGTAAAATTGAAATTTTGGTGATAGTATATTTTATTAGATCTCAGTGGTAAACAGGATTATCGTTTTTATCATAATTTTATCACGATAATATTTTCCCTGTATGGTGTACCCATAATTATCTTGTTTATGAGGATAAAACATTTTACTCTTTATTTATGGAGGCTACCTTCATATGGAGGTGTCGATTGTAGTTTTGAGTCATGTTGCTGCACCAGAACACAAGGGAGACTATCCATTGCATTGGGCGTCATAGCTTTGGATCTGTTTGCCAAGAGCCGGTGAAGGAGCAATAATATATAAGACTTTGCTTTTAAATTTCTTCCTTTTGATCATGTACTCTTTTCCCTCATATTTGTTAGGGGTTGACCCAACCACCGAATAGCAACAAAAATTAACGACTCATTGACCAATTGCTAGATCAACAAACAATTTTAGTGAAAATGGTTTGGCTAATCAGATTTGGTGAATTTTTGCCCGACCATACCGATCCTTACTTGTCAAGATCTGAACCCACACGTTTGTAAGGAAAATGGACCATAGGCCCATTTACTTTGGATTTTGGTGTTTGATGACCAAAACAACCAAATTGGACTAATGAATTTGCAAATGATTGTTTTGTAGTCCAATAGGGTGTAAGACATGACTTGGACGAAGGCGACGTGATGATCTGATGATCAACACTATAAGCAAGACCCTAGGAGCACAAGAGAAGACCTAAAATATCAAGCAAAGTCCAAGCATGAAGATAGGAACCAAGCCGGACGCAAGATTACAAAGGAACGAGCTCACAGAGATGACCGGACGCTGGTAGCACAGTGACAGGATGCCCCGTTCAGAGGCTCGGCGGCAGCAGCGACTGGACGCTGATCAAGCAAATCGACCGGACACAGGACAACAGAGTCCAGTCGAGTACAGAGGGGTTCCAGAGTGGCAAAACTGCGACCAGACACGTCCGGTGTCATGTGATCGGACGCTGGCGGCGTCCGATCAGTTGATCGCGGCTCCAACGGTCGGGACGACCGGACACGTCCAATCAGGATGACCTGAGCGTCCGGTCAGTAGCAGAGAAGCGGGATTTTGTTCCCAACGACTACTTTCTCAATGGGGCTTATAAATACAACCCCCAACCGGCCAAATGAGTAGAGTGGAGCTGAGGAAACATACCAAGGGTGTTGATACACCATTTTAGTGATCTTCACATGCATACTGCTTAGTGTTTTATTAGGTGATTAGCGTAGGTGCTTTGCGAAGTGCTTAGGTTGATTAGACCACCGCTTATGCGCTTGCTCTAGGTTTAGGCCTAGTGTTTAGTGAGGTTTGCATACCTCTTACCACTCGGTGCTTGCGCACACCATTGTTGTACATCGGAGGGGCTTGTAGTCTTGTGAGATCACACCAACCGCGTTTGTGGTGTGACCGCCACCGTGTACCGGAGGGAACAAGACCCGCGGCGTTTCGGCCGGAAGCTTGATAGTGAAGACGGCGGGGAGCATCCGGGAGAGGCTTGCCAGAAGACACGTCGAAGACCCACTTGCATGTGGGGAAGGCCTGAGGCTATCCACGGAGTTACCTGACCGGGAGCTTGGCCCTTGCGAGGGGCTCCAACAAGGACTAGGGGGAAGCTTGCACGCTTCTCGATACCTCGGTAAAAATATCAGAGTCATCGACGGGAATTTGCATATCTCTACCTTCCTCTTTAGCTTCCGCATTTACATTTATTACTTTACTCCTTTTGTGGTAGAGATAGAAATACATTAGCAAAACCGTAGTTGCACATTTAGATAGTTTATCTCTTGCATAGGTTTTGCTAGGATCAGAAAAAGAGGCCATAGTTTATAGTTAGAATTTTAAGTCGACTAATTCACCCCCCTCTTAGGCGTCACGGTTCCCTTCAAGTGGTATCAGTGCCGGTTGGCTCAATTTGGACCTTTGGCTTTACCGCCGTTGAGCCGACGCCATTTAGAGTGGTTGGGATGGATACCTCTAGGCTTCCGCACTTTGACGGCACTAACTTCCCCTATTATAAAGCTAGAATGGCTTGCTACCTTGAGGCGGTTTATTTGGGAGTTTGGAGAGTCACTCGTGATGGGATGAAACCCACTAAGAATCCCGATAAACCCACGAAGAGTGAAGAAAAGGAAATTCATTTCAATGCTAGAGCTAAAAATTGCTTCTTTGAATAATTTAGTATGGATGTGTTTAACCAAGTGTTCACTTTAAATACAGCACATGAAATTTGGTTAAAACTTCAAGAGCTCCATGACGGCACATCAAATGTCCGTAAGCAAAAACATTGTCTAGCTAAACAAAATTATGATTCCTTTACAATGAATGATGATGAGCTTGTTCGTGATATGTATTCTCATTTGAATCCAATTATCAATGAGCTCCATTCAATAGGACTAACAAAGCTAGATGATGTGGACATCGTGAGGAAGATCATCTCCGTGCTACCACAAAAGAAATATGCAAGCCTCATCACTATCCTTCACAGCATGGAGGACTTGAGCACCATGACCCTGGGCATAGTCATTGGCAAAATAGTGGCATTTGAAATGTCACGTAAGATGGGTCAAGAAGAAACCTCTTCATCAAGCAAAGGCAAAGCTCTCGTATGTAGCGAGAAAAAGAAGATGAAGGGCAAGCAAGTTGAGACAAGCTCAAGCTCAAGCTCCTCAAGTGAAGATGAAGAAGAAGATGAGGATAATGATGATGATGAAGAAGAAGAATCAAGTGATGATGATCAATCTTCCTCCTCCACCTCCGACCTTGATGAAGAATCAATCAAACTTATCAATAAGGTGGAGAAGATGATCCAAATGCTCAATGTCAAGGGTGTGCCCATCCAAATCCAAGATCTCATTTTCACCAATCAAAGAAATGAGCAAAGAAAGAGATGATGCTATGGATGCAGCGAGTTGGGGCACTTTGTGGAAGTTTGTCAAAACAAGCCCACACCCAAGACAAAGAAGAAGGCATGCAAGAACCAAGCCCTCACATCAATAAAGTCATGGGATGATTCTTCAAGTGAAGAAGAACACCATCACAAGAGGCGAGGGTGCAAGCACTCATCATCAAGCTCTTCTCATATGTGCCTTATGGCACGAGGTAATGAAAGCTCATCCTCTAGTGAGAGTGATAGTGATGATGAAATGCCTTCTTATGATAAAATTGTCCAACAAAATCTTAATTATGCTAAAGTTTGCACTAGTCAACAAAAGAAGCTTGAAAAATTAAAAGAAAAGCTAGATAGTTCATAAAAAGCATACAAAACTTTGCTTGAACAATATGAGAACTTTGCTAATCTCAATGTTGAACTATCTACTAAAATTGAGCAACTTAAGGCTAGTGCAACAACAAATGCATGCACAATCAATGATGAGCAACTTGTGAAGAAAAATGAAAAATTAAAAGAAAAGTTAGCTAGCTCATAAGATGCTTATAAAAGTTTGCTTGCTAAAATGGAAACCATGTGCAAACATTGTGATGAGCTAACTAATAAAGTTGCTAATCTTGAAGCCGTTAGTACAACCTCCACCAAGGCATCTAAAAAGAAAAGTTTTATCTTCAATATTTCTAAAAAGGATGCATCTACTTCTTGTAATGATTTATGTTTAGACTCATCTTTGTACAACCAAGTTTGTGTTGAGAAAGTTGTTGTAGATACATGCACACAAAAGGTTGCAAAGGAGAATGAGCAACTCAAGCAAGAAGTAGCTCGCCTCACCAAAGACTTGACTCAAGTAAAAGGCAAGGCGAAGCAAGCCCAACTTCATCAAGATAACACCATCAAGGGAGTGAAGAAGCTTGATGAAGGACAAACCGTGGTTTGCTCCATGTGCCACAAGGAAGGTCACAAGTCCTATGAGTGCAAGGTGAAGAATGGGGGAGGAGGAAAGAAGAAAGAGAAGAAGCAAACAAGCAAGCTCTCCAACACCTACACCAACAAGGTGGACAAGAAGGCCTCCACACCATACTTGTTAAAGAAGAAGAAAAATGACAAGGTGGTGGCCATCAAGGTGAACAAGCAAGCCATCAATGGGGTAAACGCTTTTGGGTGCCAAAGGAAATCATCTCCAACATGAAGAGCACCAAGAAGGTTTGGATCCCGAAAGGGAAGTGAGAAGTCTGATGGACAACGGGGAATTTGGAGACTTGGCAAAGTATGGGTGCATTTCATGGGGTGCATCATGATGGACAAAATCATTGCCAAGTGGGTTAGTGAATACTATGGACCCAAATTCCCCTTCCCATGTTAGGTAACTAGATTCAATTTTCTTCAAGTAGTATTAATTTGCATTTTCTACAAGTGGTATTTCTTACAAATTGGTATCTTTAAGCATCTAGTTACTTTTCATGCCTATGTTTGCATTTGCATGCTTATATCTTTTGTCATGCATACACTAGGTATATCTTATGGTAGGCTTGCTCGGTTTCATTCTTAACCCTTGGAGCAAACCTACATGGTTTAAAATTATTTAAGAGCATGGCACATAGCTTGTCTTTCGATTGTTCATCTAATATGTGCTAAAGTCCAAATTATAGATAATTTCTCCCGAATATCGCCTTCGAAAATGACTCTCACATTCACGTGATGTCATCTTTCAAGTGGTATTTTTTATTCTAAAATCAATGTGCATGTTTCCTACAAGTATTTCATACTTGTGTGCACAAATTTAGGGAGAGGTTACTCTACAAGTTGGATGCCTTGAGACTAACACCTTTTCAAGCTTATCATGTGTGTAGTAGTCTCATTGCAAGGAAAATGGAGTCCCCGGAGTTAAACATCATACTTCAAATATCCACCACCTATTGCAAGTGGTAGAAATCAAATTGGTTTCCACATGTGGTATTTCTAAACCGATATCATCATGTTGATTTCATCTTGATATTTATATGCTTTCTCCATGCATTATATAGATTAAATTCCCTTAAGCAATAGTTTGCCAACTATGCATATGCTTTGCCTTCTACCATATGTATGCATATATTTAGGGGGGACCTTAGTCTATATAATGTGAGAGTCAAATTTTGTGACCTATTCCACTCTACATACAAAGGATCACAAAGTTTGACCCTCCCTTGTGCTACTAATGTCTTCATTTTTGGTGTTTGATTCCAAAGGAGGAGAATTTAGAGGACCAAAAGCAAGCATTAATTTGTAGGACCAAAAGCTAGATCATAATAATTTACAAGTGGTAATGGTCTACAAGTGGTAATGGTCCGAGAAAGGGAGGTTTGGATTATGGATTGCCTATGTAATGGGGAGAATTTGTAGGAAACAAGGCTTAAATCCATAATGCCACATGGGGACATTTGCAAGGGCAAGATAAGTTTTTATGTAGTATCTTTTAGTCTTACAAGTAGTATCTTTTCGCATCATATAACCTTGCCCCTTGCATTGCATCCTAGCAAGCAGATAGCTTTTAAATTGCAAATTTTTATTATTTGCTTGCTTTGGTCATGTTATCATCAATCACCAAAAAGGGGGAGATTGTAAGAAAAATGGACCCTAGGCCCATTTACTTTGGATTTTGGTGTTTGATGACCAACACAACCAAATTGGACTAATGAATTTGCAAGTGATTGTTTTCTAGTCCAATAGGGTGCAAGACGTGACATGGACGAAGGCGACGTGACGATCCGATGATCAACACTATAAGCAAGACTCTAGGAGCACAAGAGAAGACCCAAAATATCAAGCAAAGTCCAAGCATGAAGATAGGAACCAAGCCAGATGCAAGATCACAAAGGAATGAGCTCACAGAGATGACCGGACGCTGGTAGCACAGTGATCGGACGCTCCGTTCAGAGGCTCGGCAACAGCAGTGACTGGACGCTGATCAAGCAAATCGACCGGACGTAGGACAATAGAGTCCAATCGAGTACAGAGAGGTTTTAGAGCAGCGAAACTGCGACCGGACGCGTCCGGTGGCATGTGACCGGACGCTGGCAGCGTCCGATCAGTTGATCACGGCTCCAACGGTCGGGACGACCGGACGTGTCCGATCAGGATGACCTGAGCGTCCGGTCAGTAGCAAAAAAGCAAGATTTCGTCCCCAACGACTACTTTCTCAATGGGGCTTATAAATACAACCCCAACCGGCCAAATGAGTAGAGTGGAGCTGAGGAAACATACCAAGGGTGTTGATACACCATTTTAGTGATCTTCACATGCATACTGCTTAGTGTTTTATTAGGTGATTAGCGTAGGTGCTTTGCGAAGTGCTTAGGTTGATTAGACCACCGCTTATGTGCTTGATCTAGGTTTAGGCCTAGTGTTTAGTGAGGTTTGCATACCTCTTACCACTCGGTGCTTGCGCGCACCATTGTTGTACATCGGAGGGCTTGTAGTCTTGCGAGATCACACCAACCGCGTTTGTGGTGTGGCCGCCACCATGTACCGGAGGGAATAAGGCCCGCGGCGTTTCGGCCGGAAGCTTGATAGTGAAGACGGTGGGGAGCATCCGAGAGAGGCTTGCTGGAAGGCACGTCGGAGACCCACTTGCGCGTGGGAAGGCCCGAGGCTATCCACGGAGTTACCCGACCGGGAGCTTGGCCCTTGTGAGGGATTCCTTGCGAAGGGCTCCAACGAGGACTAGGGGGAAGCTTGCACGCTTCTCGATACCTCGGTAAAAATACCAAAGTCGTCGACGGGAGTTTGCATATCTCTACCTTGCTCTTTAGCTTCCGCATTTACATTGATTACTTTACTCCTTTTGCGGTAGAGATAGCAATACACTAGCAAAACCATAGTTGCACATTTAAATAGTTTATCTCTTGCATAGGTTTTGCTAGGATCAGAAAAAGAGGCCATAGTTTAGAGTTAGAATTTTAAGTCGACTAATTCACCCCCCCCCCTCTTAGGCGTCACGGTCCCCTTCAACGTTGTTGGCCGCATGGAGACTGAGATCAAGTGGCAGCCTCCTCATCTCCTCAGTGTACAGTGGCACGGGCGACTAGATTAATGGTAGACAACCCTCCATGGTGGTGTGGGCAAGTAGATCTATGACTCTCCATGACATGCGGATGAGTTCTACAACGAGGAGGTTGCGTAAACGAGCTTCATCAGGTATGTCGTTGATGCTTGAACAATCGATGCCCTAGTCCTAAACTCCTTTGTCTCCTCTAGCTCGATCCAAGCTAGGGATAGTGTGATTGATCAAGCGACAGCCATGAACATTGGCCTCCTCGAGTCCAATGAGTGGCAAGGTTGAGGTGGATCTAGCGGAGAAGGCAACACAAGATGAGCCTTGACAATGGGCAAAGCAGGCCACCACGATAGGCTCACCAAGTTTCACTCTAGCTTATCTAGGACCTTATTCTTAGTGTGATCCTTGCTAAAAAGACATGATTAGTGTGTCGTTTATAACAACTCAATAGATTGCTTTTGTACAAGAACTTAGGAACCAAGGTTTCAAAATGGGTTTAGAATTTGCATAGGCTAAGATTGTCACATTAATTTTTAGAGCTGAATTCACCCCCTATTGGGCCATCAATACTAAAGATTGAGCGATCACTGTTGCCAGTTTCACTGCCATAGAAGACAGAAGTGACGGTGTGATGCTTCCACCATCGGTTGGATCAATAGTGAGGCCAGGAAAGGAATGAAACCGACAAATGAAACTTCTAGCACCGACGGCTGAACCATCGATGTCACGGTGCTAGTGGGTTTGAATTCCACCATTGTGTGAAAAGCCAAGCCAACTGGGATACGCGTTATGGCCGCTGGCCCTACACGACCGTGTGGTCTACCGGTGGTAATTCAGCATGAGTGTTCAATGCCTCAACTTTCAACACCATCACATCACCTTTAGTTCCACCGGGTGTAGCCAAGGAGCCACACCCACTGCTCCACATATTCTTCCTGGTGCCCTCTGAAACCACCCCTCTTCTTCATCCCTTTCTCTTCCATCTACAACAAAAATGTCAGAGCCCTTAAGGTTTCTAGCAGTGAGTTGTCCAGCAAGGACAACTTGTAGTGCCACCAGTCCTCTGAGGAGGATGTCTCCCCCAACGACTGGAGGTCCTCTAATTGGAGTCCTCCGTGGAGCTCCGAGAAGGAGGATCCAGAGGAGGAGGAGGAGGAGGATGACGACGAGGATGAGGACGATGACTCACCTCCTCCCAAGTGAGCGAGGCGAGCATGATCCTCTCGCTATGACAGAGAGGATCAAATTTAGATTAAGTAGTTTGTAGTTAGTAAGTAGTTTTAATAGTTTAGGTTAGTTATTATGTTTCCAAACAAGTACAATCATATACTCGTCCAAATTGTATCTTTCTAATATATACAATGAATCAATGAAAAAAATTCTATTTAAGCAGATTAAAGCTAACCAAGCCTTGTCTTTGAATGCCAATTTTTTCTTATGAAATGCAATGCAAGTTCTTTCCAATGCTACTTCTAAAATGCCAATGCACGGATTTGATCTTTTGACTATGTTTTTTCTTTTTCTGTATATATATGAATGAAAAGAAAAAATTGTCATGTACGGTTGCAGTTGTTTCCATTAGAATCTAATAGCAATTCAACCACCAACAATTGTCATATTATAACATGGGCAATGGTCGGCTTAATACGTATACTGTTTAACTTATCCCGTGCCATCTGTTCTCGCTGCCGATCAATCTGGACCATCTATTTGGCAACAAACCTAGAAGCGCCCGACCCGTTGAAAGCCCTAGTTTGGTTTTGGATAATTGATAAAACCTAGTGTACTAACCGTTGTCAATAAGTGTTGTATATGAGATAGGGTGGTACACACCAAGTGATGGAGCTAGATGATGGTCATGGTGATGGTGGTGACCAAAAGAGATGATCAAGTGCTCCAACTTGGAAAAGAAGAAAGATAAAAACAAAAAACCAAGTATTGATCAAGGCAAAGGTATCAAATAGGTTTTTGTTTTGGCACTCAAGACACCATAGAGGGTGTGAGTGTATTTAGGATCGATAGTCCGTACTATGAAGAGGGGAGAAATCACAGTTGATGCGGTTGTCAAGTGGCATTACGTGATCTAACTCGATTGCATGGCATTGGATCCTAATGAGCTAACAAACCCTTGGGAATTGACTTGGAGTATTGCTAACTCACATACACATGTGTTGGAATACTTGGTGTTGGCACACTTGCACAAGGGTGAAGTGATTGGAGAAGAAAAGGAGACGTTTGGGCAACCGGACTCTGGGTTTCGGTGTAACCAGACCCTGAGGAGCCAAGTCCGGTCGCTAACCCTCGGTCTCAGCCAGCCTTCGTGGCTTGACCGGACCTAGCGTAGTGACACGACCGGACCCATGGCAGTGAGTGTGGTCATGGCGCGCAGAGAGGGTGTGTCTTGAGTCCACGATCGGACTCAGGCCATATGGCATTGTTCCCATGTCCGGTCATGGCATTGTAGCGTGCATGGAGCTGAGGCAGTTGTGACCAGACCCTGGCTACGTCCGGTCATGGTTGACAGGACGCATCCGGTCGCAATTTTTTCACTCTGGAACCTCTCTGGACTCGACCGCACTTTGGGTCACTCCGAGTCCAGTCATCTAAGAGGCGCATCCGGTCACTTGTGTGCACACGCATGCAAAGACGCCAACAGTCAAATTTGAAAAGGAGGCGACACGACGCATTTTGGTTGGCTGGTGCTATGACCGGACTGCATAACGGTTCAATTTCTTGGGGTCTATAAATAGACCTTGGCTAGCCTTGGGGTGTCTCTCTTGACCATTTGACATACTTGACATCCCTTTGAGCTGAGAAACACCACTCTCACTCATCTCTCTTGATTATTCATCATCCAAGTGAGTTGGGAGAGCATCCAAGTGCATTTGCATCGCGTTGGCACATCTAGTGGCACTTGTGGTTGCATCGGCTACGGGTTCTCTTGTTACTCTTGGTGATTGCCTCCACCTAGATGGCTTGGAGCAATGGAGGAGTATTGACATGAGTTGGTGATTGTTCGTGGCCATCTCCCGGTGATTTGTGCGGGTTCTTGACCTTCTCCCGGCGAAGAGCCAAAAGGTACTCTAGTAAATTGCTAATGTCATTGAGTTACCCTCACTTTGGATGGTCCTTGTGGTGCCCTAGTGTGGGCTAGGCTTGGTGCCAATTAGCTCGCAAACCACTAAGTGTGTGGTCGACACAATGGGGACTAGCGTGTCGGCAAGCACGTGAACCTCGGGAGAAAAATCGTGTGTCTCTTGTCTCCATAGGCATTCTCCCAGTGTTCATTGGTATTCATATTGATTGATTGATCACTTGCCTCGAACGGTATTAATCACCCTACCTCGTTCCCTTGTATTACTTTGTTTCATACTTGTTGTAGCTTGGGTAGAGGTAGCTAGTTGAGTAGCTTGGTTAGTCTCTTGTTAGTTAGTAGCTATCTCAACTAGAGTAAGAGTAGTGACATAGCATTTGTGTGTACCTAGAGATTGTAAAGAACTAGAATTGTGGTATAGATGGCTTGCAACCCTTGTAGAGCTAGAGAAAAATTGCATTTTGCCATTAAGGTTATTAACACTTTGCTCTAGTGTATTTGTAGAGAATTTTTTATAGGCTATTCACCCCCCCTCTAGCCATTTAGGACATTTCACCCGTTCCCCAACTCCCCTCAGACCCTGTCGGTGCCTTGGCGGTGGTTTGACCAACTAAAGATCCCCAACACAAAGTGATTAGTTCTCCCCACCTATTGCTCCATCTTCATTCTCACCACCTGTTGCTTCATCTTCATTCTGACCCATCGCCTGTACTTGCCCTGCCTCATGCACCTTGCATTGTTGTCATGGACAACGCCCCGTGAAGGTTAGATGGATTCAGTCACCCCACTGTTTGCATTTGGTTACAATTGGTTTTGGTTTCAGTATTACTTTTGTTCATATTAGGAATTCCTTCTTTGTAACAAATGTCTTACTTTTGAAGAAGACATTTCAATGTGAGCAACCATGCCTTTTGGTGGCTAGGGGTGGCTCCAGGATCCCAGATGATGTTGTTTGCTACATGGGGATGTAGCATTCACTAGGCCCAACGGTTGATTGTTGAAGTTGTTGTTCATCACCTTCTCAAAACACAAAATTTGACAAGAATCATTGAAGACTCTGTTTGTGGAGACATTATTGTGCTTTGTAGGACTGCACACGAAGCAGACATGCTTTATAGATACAATGTGGACATGGACGGAGATATTGTCATCTTCGCTATAGTTCACTACCTCTGGGTTTAGGGACAGCATCAACCAATTTAGTACCTTAGCAACTGCAAACCCCACCGACATTAACTCTTAGAATTTGTGAAACTTTTATATTAATGAAGTTTATAGGTACTCCCACTATGTACTGATGAAGCCTCTAGATTACTATGTATGAGTACTGCATAATCGTTGAACTATTACTTTGATTGAACTGTTAATTGAATCAGTTGTCTTGATTATGGTCCATGTGTACATCTCTATGTAAGCACAGAGGATCCAAAATAGGCCTTCTTCTATGGGCAGATAGTACCCTAAATAGCTAGTGACACAACATTTCATCTTGGTGGGAGTGCGAGGGTTTTCTAGGATGTTTTGGCGCCTTGGTGGGAGGCAAAAGCGAAGACAAAAGACCCAGGCCAACCTCTTGACTCAGAGTGTGCAACACACTAAATCATGATTGCTCGATGGTTACATCTAGCTCCAACTCCTCGCAGTGGTCGGCACCATCCCCAAGCACTGTTTTCGCAATGCAAATGCTCAAATCCCACTAAACTTATGGTAATTTGTTTTTTTCATAGTTCAACTTAGATTGTGGGTTCTATGAGTGGTACGATCCCCCATATAGAAAATATCTGAAGGCTTTGATTTTTGATTTACATAACAAGATTTGGGATCTGATAGCGGAGGCAAATGTTAGAACATATGAAGAACACATGTAGGAGGTGGAAGAGATGCCACAAATTGAAGAAATAGTGAGGGTTCCAACAAAGATGAAGGAAGATTTGGTACCTTTGAGAACGAAATGTGCTTGATGTTCTTCTTTCACCTATTTTGTACTTGTCTTAGTTCTTGGCATATTTATTGGCAAGTTGCTTAGTTCACCGTAGTAGATTCAAGTATCAATTTATGTGTCGGACTAAAATCTGTCACTTTTATACAACTATTGTTGAACTAAATGCAAGGTGATTAACCAGGTGCTCAATTTATTGAACTATAAATACAAGTAGATTCAAGTATCAATTGATGTGTCAGAGGCATCCTACTTCCCTAGACACTGGGCCCTGGTATAGGGGCAACCAATTTATTGAACTGTATATACACTCCTACAGTCATACCACACCTCTCTACCATCCATTCCCCACTCTACTCCCTTGCTCTGCTTCACCCTACTAGCGGCGGCCAAAAGGCAACCTCTCTCGTGCTCTATGCTCCTTCACCTCCAACCTCATTGGCGCACAAATCTTCAGTGCACCGTCCCTGCTTCTCTGCTCCATCTAGATCTAAGGTAACTGGATTCCATCTTCCTTTGTAGCGAATCATACCTTTCTTAGCCTAGCTACAGTAATTTTGTTTGATCTGCAGATGAAACTGCATCTTCTTGGTTTGGAGTTTGTGGCCTTTCATCTCCGTGGAGTGCAGCTTGTCAGCCTTATTGTCCTCAGTATTGGTTCACCAAATCAGTGCTTTGTGAACAAAGTCGATGAGATAGATGAAAGTGTACCAATGGATGTGGACAGGGTTGTAATGGTCAAGGCTCGGGATGGCATGGAGATTGACAACGATCCCGTGGAGGTCAACCAAGATCTGCAGGATCTTATAGAGATTCACAATGATCCCATGGAGGTCGACTAGGTCTGCATGGAGAATGATTAATTATGCAACCAATGATGTACATATGAAGGCCTTTTGCCTTTTGCATAGTGTCAGCCTAATTAGTATCTGCATTTTAGCTTTCGGCATGGTCGTTAGCTTGGTAGTGTCAACCTACTTATTCAGTATGAATGTATGGAACTCAAGTTAGATTCCTTTCAATCAGAGTAGTGAGATTGTGCTTTCTTTATGTTTTCTAAGTGTGCACTTTGGCTTTCTTTCAATGTAAATCTGTGTGCCCGACTATTCACCATCGAACTCAAGTTGGATTCCTTTCCATCTGAGTACTGGAATTGTGCTTTTCTTTGTTTTCTAAGTGCGCGGTTTGGCTTTGTTTCAATGTACATGCCAAACGTTAAATTTGTGTGCCTTATTGTTCATCATTGTATCATATGGTGGTCTCTGAGTGGTAATAGGACCCAGCCACTGGTGATGGTACCATGCATTCATCGTCACTTAGTTGCAAAATTTCCAATCCTGCGTTTGAGCCCTCCCGCGTGGAACTGATGAAATTTCGATTCCCGTGTGTCGTAAAAGTTGTGCAGAGAGCAAGCAACCCCCACCCCCCAACACCCCCCTACACCCAAATACCTTTTCTTGTCCTCGTTGCTATTGTTCCTCAGCACCTCTCCTGCTCATCACCACTGCTCAGCGTCGTCCATTCTCCTCAAAACTCATCTCCTTACTCACTAATGTTTATTGGTGCAATTCCATGGCAGGGCGGCCTCATCTCTTCATATGGTGGTGTCCTTCCAGATGAAGGAGGCCCCTAATAAGAGGAACACAGTGGACAGCCTCTTAGACGATGTGCTTGCTGACATCTTCTGCCACCTCCCCGCCCAATCCTTGTGCTCCTACAAGTGTGTCTGTCACTCTTGGATATGGGTCATCTCTGACTCCTATCACCGTAAGAAGCTTTCTCAGACTATTGTCGGCTTCTTCTATGGCTGCTG